>NC_058081.1:718205305-718505305 GCF_014858855.1 Bufo gargarizans
CAGAGAATCTGGCTTCCCGTCACCCACCACTGGAACAGTCCATTCTCAGATATTTAGGCCCCGGCACCCAGGCAGAGGAGAGAGGTCCCGTAACAGAGAATCTGTCTTCATGTCAGCAGAGAATTAGTCTGCATGTCATAGCAGAGAATGAGGCTTCACGTCAGCCACCACTGCAACAGTCCATATATATTTAGGCCCAGCACCACAGGCAGAGGAGAGAGGTCCCGTAGACAATCTGGCTTCATGTCAGCAGAGAATCAGTCTGCATGTCATAGCAGAGAATCAGGCTTCACGTCACCCACCACTGCAACAGTCCATTGTCATAAATTTAGGCCCAGCACTAGTGTTGAGCGGCATGTCCCATATTCGAATTCGCGAAATTTTGTGAATATTCGAAAGAATATTCGTAAAATATTCGCGATTATTCAAATTCGTTATTATTTCGCATATGCGATAATTCGAATTTTCGCATCGATAATACATATGCTATGCAAAATTCACATGTGCGCTAATGAAATCGCCTTACGAAGATTCGCAACTCAATTCAATCACTAATGTATGAATGCAATGCCCTTTGCCTCTGTTCTGGGACAAGTGTAGATATTCGCATGTGCGCTAATAAAATCGCCTTACGAAGATTCGCACCTCAATCACTTTCTAGGGAATGTGAGACTTTTGGGAATCAATCGAGATACAGTGGGGGGTGATGACAGTAGTTGACAGAGTACAGATCAATGTAATCTGTAAGGTGGAAAGTAAAATAAAAAATACGAATATTCGTAAATCGAATTTTACGAAGTTCTACGTATTCGCGAATATGGTGCTATACTATATGAATGCACAGGCCTTTGCCTCTCTGTTCTGGGGACAAGTGTAGATATTTGCATTTGCGTTAATAAAATCGCCTTACGAAGATTCGCAGCTCAATTCAATCACTAATGTATGAATGCAAAGCCCTTTGCCTCTGTTCTGGGACAAGTGTAGATATTCGCATGTGCGCTAATAAAATCGCCTTACGAAGATTCGCAACTCAATTCACTAATGTATGAATGCAAAGCCCTTTGCCTCTGTTCTGGGACGTGCCGATATTCGATGTGCGCTAATAAAATCGCCTTACGAAGATTCGCGCCTCAATCACTTTCTAGGCAATGTGAGTAAGATCTGAGCTGTTGGACCTTTGGGAAACAATCAATTATATGTGTACTGTAATTTTGTGGTGGGGGGGGGGGGGGGAAACAAAAAACGAATATTCGTTTTACGAAGATATAGCACTATATTCGAAATATTCGCGAAATCGCGAAGTTGCGATATTCGCCGAAAAAAAATTGCTTTCGAAATATTCGCGCTCAACACTACCACAGCCCCCAGGCAGAGGAGAGAGGTGCCCGTAACAGACAATCTGGCTTCATGTCAGCAGAGAATCAGTCCTGCATGTCATAGCAGAGAATGAGGCTTCACGTCAGCCACCACTGCAACAGTCCATTGGCATATATTTAGGCCCAGCCCCCAGGCAGAGGAGGGAGGTCCCGTAACAGAGAATCTGTCTTCATGTCAGCAGAGAATTAGTCTGCATGTCATAGCAGAGAATGAGGCTTCACGTCAGCCACCACTGCAACAGTCCATTGGCATATATTTAGGCCCAGCAACACACACAGGCAGAGGAGAGAGGTCCGTAACAGAGAATCTGGCTTCATGTCAGCAGAGAATTAGTCTGCATGTCATAGCAGAGATGAGGCTTCACGTCAGCCACCACTGCAACAGTCCATTGGCATATATTAGGCCCAGCACACACACAGGCAGAGGAGAGAGGTCCCGTAACAGAGAATCTGGCTTCATGTCAGCAGAGAATCAGTCTGCATGTCATAGCAGAGAATGAGGCTTCACGTCAGCCACCACTGCAACAGTCCATTGGCATATATTTAGGCCCAGCACCCAGGCAGAGGAGGGAGGTCCCGTAACAGAGAATCTGTCTTCATGTCAGCAGAGAATTAGTCTGCATGTCATAGCAGAGAATGAGGCTTCACGTCAGCCACCACTGCAACAGTCCATTGGCATATATTTAGGCCCAGCACCCAGGCAGAGGAGGGAGGGCCCGTAACAGAGAATCTGTCTTCATGTCAGCAGAGAATTAGTCTGCATGTCATAGCAGAGAATGAGGCTTCACGTCAGCCACCACTGCAACAGTCCATTGGCATATATTTAGGCCCAGCACACACACAGGCAGAGGAGAGAGGTCCCGTAACAGAGAATCTGGCTTCATGTCAGCAGAGAATCAGTCTGCATGTCATAGCAGAGAATGAGGCTTCACGTCAGCCACCACTGCAACAGTCCATTGGCATATATTTAGGCCCAGCACCCAGGCAGAGGAGGGAGGTCCCGTAACAGAGAATCTGTCTTCATGTCAGCAGAGAATTAGTCTGCATGTCATAGCAGAGAATGAGGCTTCACGTCAGCCACCACTGCAACAGTCCATTGGCATATATTAGGCCCAGCACACACACAGGCAGAGGAGAGAGGTCCCGTAACAGAGGATCTGGCTTCATGTCAGCAGAGAATCAGTCTGCATGTCATAGCAGAGAATCAGGCTTCACGTCACCCACCACTGCAACAGTCCATTGTCATAAATTTAGGCCCAGCACCCAGGCAGAGGAGAGAGGTCCCGTAACAGAGAATCTGGCTTCATGTCAGCAGAGAATCAGTCTTCATATCATAGCAGAGAATCAGGCTTCACGTCACCCACCACTGTAAGAGTCAATTTTCATAAATTTAGGCCCAGAACCCAGGCAGAGGAGAAAGGTCCCGTAACAGACAATCTGGCTTCATGTCAGCAGAGAATCAGTCTTCATATCATAGCAGAGAATCAGGCTTCACGTCACCCACCACTGTAAGAGTCAATTTTCATAAATTTAGGCCCAGAACCCAGGCAGAGGAGAAAGGTCCCGTAACAGACAATCTGGCTTCATGTCAGCAGAGAATCAGTCTTCATATCATAGCAGAGAATCAGGCTTCACGTCACCCACCACTGCAACAGTCCATTGGCATATATTTAGGCCTAGCACACAGGCAGAGCAGAGAGGTCCCGTAACAGACATCTGGCTTCATGACAGCAGAGAATCAGTCTGCATGTCATAGCAGAGAATCAGGCTTCACGTCAGCCACCACTGCAACAGTCCATTGTCATAAATTTAGGCCCAGCACCCAGGCAGAGGAGAGAGGTCCCGTAACAGAGGATCTGGCTTCATGTCAGCAGAGAATCAGTCTTCATATCATAGCAGAGAATCAGGCTTCACGTCACCCACCACTGTAAGAGTCAATTTTCATAAATTTAGGCCCAGAACCCAGGCAGAGGAGAAAGGTCCCGTAACAGACAATCTGGCTTCATGTCAGCAGAGAATCAGTCTTCATATCATAGCAGAGAATCAGGCTTCACGTCACCCACCACTGTAAGAGTCAATTTTCATAAATTTAGGCCCAGAACCCAGGCAGAGGAGAAAGGTCCCGTAACAGACAATCTGGCTTCATGTCAGCAGAGAATCAGTCTTCATATCATAGCAGAGAATCAGGCTTCACGTCACCCACCACTGCAACAGTCAATTTTCATAAATTTAGGCCCAGAACCCAGGCAGAGGAGAAAGGTCCCGTAACAGACAATCTGGCTTCATGTCAGCAGAGAATCAGTCTTCATATCATAGCAGAGAATCAGGCTTCACGTCACCCACCACTGCAACAGTCCATTGGCATATATTTAGGCCTAGCACACAGGCAGAGCAGAGAGGTCCCGTAACAGACAATCTGGCTTCATGACAGCAGAGAATCAGTCTGCATGTCATAGCAGAGAATCAGGCTTCACGTCAGCCACCACTGCAACAGTCCATTGTCATAAATTTAGGCCCAGCACCCAGGCAGAGGAGAGAGGTCCCGTAACAGACAATCTGGCTTCATGTCAGCAGAGAATTAGTCTGCATGTCATAGCAGAGAATCAGGCTTCATGTCAGCCACCACTGCAACAGTCCATTGGCATATATTTAGGCCTAGCACACAGGCAGAGGAGAGGTTCATTCAACTTTGGGTAGCCTCGCAATATAATGGTAAAATGAAAATAAAAATAGGATTGAATGAGGAAGTGCCCTGGAGTCCAATAATATATGGTTATGGGGAGGTAGTTAATGTCTAATCTGGACAAGGGACGGACAGGTCCTGTGGGATCCATGCCTGGTTCATTTTTATGAACGTCAGCTTGTCCACATTGGCTGTAGACAGGCGGCTGCGTTTGTCTGTAATGACGCCCCCTGCCGTGCTGAATACACGTTCAGACAAAACGCTGGCTGCCGGGCAGGCCAGCACCTCCAAGGCATAAAAGGCTAGCTCTGGCCACGTGGACAATTTAGAGACCCAGAAGTTGAATGGGGCCGAACCATCAGTCAGTACGTGGAGGGGTGTGCACACGTACTGTTCCACCATGTTAGTGAAATGTTGCCTCCTGCTAACACGTTGCGTATCAGGTGGTGGTGCAGTTAGCTGTGGCGTGTTGACAAAAGTTTTCCACATCTCTGCCATGCTAACCCTGCCCTCAGAGGAGCTGGCCGTGACACAGCTGCCTTGGCGACCTCTTGCTCCTCCTCTGCCTTGGCCTTGGGCTTCCACTTGTTCCCCTGTGACATTTGGGAATGCTCTCAGTAGCGCGTCTACCAACGTGCGCTTGTACTCGCGCATCTTCCTATCACGCTCCAGTGCAGGAAGTAAGGTGGGCACATTGTCTTTGTAGCGTGGATCCAGCAGGGTGGCAACCCAGTAGTCCGCACAGGTTAAAATGTGGGCAACTCTGCTGTCGTTGCGCAGGCACTGCAGCATGTAGTCGCTCATGTGTGCCAGGCTGCCCAGGGGTAAGGACAAGCTGTCCTCTGTGGGAGGCGTATCGTCATCGTCCTGCCTTTCCCCCCAGCCACGCACCAGTGATGGACCCGAGCTGCGTTGGGTGCCACCCCGCTGTGACCATGCTTCATCCTCATCCTCCTCCACCTCCTCCTCATCCTCGTCCTCCTCGTCCTCCAGTAGTGGGCCCTGGCTGGCCACATTTGTACCTGGCCTCTGCTGTTGCAAAAAACCTCCCTCTGAGTCACTTCGAAGAGACTGGCCATGAAAGTGCTAAAAATGACCCCTCTTCCTCCTCCTCCTCCTCCTCCTGGGCCACCTCCTCTTCCATCATCGCCCTAAGTGTTTTCTCAAGGAGACATAGAAGTGGTATTGTAACGCTGATAACGGTGTCATCGCCACTGGCCATGTTGGTGGAGTACTCGAAACAGCGCAACAGGGCACACAGGTCTCGCATGGAGGCCCAGTCATTGGTGGTGAAGTGGTGCTGTTCTGTAGTGCGACTGACCCGTGCGTGCTGCAGCTGAAACTCCACTATGGCCTGCTGCTGCTCGCACAGTCTGTCCAGCATGTGCAAGGTGGAGTTCCACCTGGTGGGCACGTCGCATATGAGGCGGTGAGCGGGAAGGCCGAAGTTACGCTGTAGCGCAGACAGGCGAGCAGCAGCAGGATGTGAACGCCGGAAGCGCGAACAGACGGCCCGCACTTTATGCAGCAGCTCTGACATGTCGGGGTAGTTGTGAATGAACTTCTGCACCACCAAATTCAGCACATGCGCCAAGCAAGGGATGTGCGTCAAATTGGCTAGTCCCAGAGCTGCAACGAGATTTCGCCCATTATCACACACCACCAGGCCGGGCTTGAGGCTCACCGGCAGCAACCACTCGTCGGTCTGTTGTTCAATACCCCGCCACAACTCCTGTGCGGTGTGGGGCCTGTCCCCCAAACATATGAGTTTCAGAATGGCCTGCTGACTGTTTACCCCGGGCTGTGCTGAAGTTGGTGGTGAAGGTGTGTGGCTGACTGGATGAGCAGGTGGAAGAAGAGGAGGAGGAAGCCGAGAAGGAGGAGGTGGCAACAGGAGGCAAAGAATGTTGCCCTGCGATCCTTGGCGGCGGAAGGACGTGCGCCAAACAGCTCTCCGCCTGGGGCCCAGCTGCCACTACATTTACCCAGTGTGCAGTTAGGGAGATATAGCGTCCCTGGCCGTGCTTACTGGTCCACGTATCTGTGGTTAGGTGGACCTTGCCTACAGATGGCGTTGCGCAGTGCACACTTGATTTTATCGGATACTTGGTTGTGCAGGGAAGGCACGGCTCTCTTGGAGAAGTAGTGGCGGCTGGGAACAACATACTGTGGGACAGCAAGCGACATGAGCTGTTTGAAGCTGTCTGTGTCCACCAGCCTAAATGACAGCATTTCATAGGCCAGTAGTTTAGAAATGCTGGCATTCAGGGCCAGGGATCGAGGGTGGCTAGGTGGGAATTTACGCTTTCTATCAAATGTTTGTGAGATGGAGAGCTGAACGCTGGCGTGTGACATGGTTGAGACGCTTGGTGACGGAGGTGGTGGTGGTGGTGTTGGTGGTACATCCCCTGTTTGCTGGGCGGCAGGTGCCAACGTTCCTCCAGAGGCGGAGGAAGAGGCCGAGGCGGCAGCAGCAGAATAGGCCGAGGCGGCAGCAGCAGAAGAGGTAGCAGGGGGAGCCTGAGTGACTTCCTTGGTTTTAAGGTGTTTACTCCACTGCAGTTCATGCTTTGCATGCAGGTGCCTGGTCATGCAGGTTGTGCTCAGGTTCAGAACGTTAATGCCTCGCTTCAGGCTCTGATGGCACAGCGTGCAAACCACTCGGGTCTTGTCGTCAGCACATTGTTTGAAGAAGTGCCATGCCAGGGAACTCCTTGAAGCTGCCTTTGGGGTGCTCGGTCCGAGATGGCGGCGGTCAGTAGCAGGCGGAGTCTCTTGGCGGCGGGTGTTCTGCTTTTGCCCACTGCTCCCTCTTTTGCTACGCTGTTGGCTCGGTCTCACCACTGCCTCTTCCTCCGAACTGTGAAAGTCAGTGGCACGACCTTCATTCCATGTGGGGTCTAGGACCTCATCGTCCCCTGCATCGTCTTCCACCCAGTCTTGATCCCTGACCTCCTGTTCAGTCTGCACACTGCAGAAAGACGCAGCAGTTGGCACCTGTGTTTCGTCATCATCAGAGACATGCTGAGGTGGTATTCCCATGTCCTCATCATCAGGAAACATAAGTGGTTGTGCGTCAGTGCATTCTATGTCTTTCACCGCTGGGGAAGGGCTAGGTGGATGCCCTTGGGAAACCCTGCCAGCGGAGTCTTCAAACAGCATAAGAGACTGCTGCATAACTTGAGGCTGAGACAGTTTCCCTGGTATGCATGGGGGTGATGTGACAGACTGATGGGGTTGGTTTTCAGGCGCCATCTGTGCGCTTTCTGCAGAAGACTGGGTGGGAGATAATGTGAACGTGCTGGATCCACTGTCGGCCACCCAATTGACTAATGCCTGTACCTGCTCAGGCCTTACCATCCTTAGAACGGCATTGGGCCCCACCATATATCGCTGTAAATTCTGGCGGCTACTGGGACCTGAGGTAGTTGGTACACTAGGACGTGTGGATGTGGCAGAACGGCCACGTCCTCTCCCAGCACCAGAGGGTCCACTAACACCACCACGACCATGTCCACGTCCGCGTCCCTTACTAGATGTTTTTCTCATTGTTATGGTTCACCACAACAACAAATATATTATTTGGCCCAATGTATTGTATTCAAATTCAGCGGGATATAAATTTGAGGCCTAGTATTTAGGCGCTGGGTGACCGGTATGGATTTAGTGACAGAATTAGACTTGGAAATTCACAGAAGCGTGTGTGTGTGAAGTTATTCTGAATGACCCAATGTGCACCTTGAATATTATATACCCTTTTAGGGATAGATTTCAAATAGCTCTGATATAGCAGAAACCACTAAATTATGAAATTGCTAAATTGGGAATTGTATTTCAACCCAGAACAAGAAATGTGCTTGAACGGACACTAAATAACTCGCCCAGCTACAGCACTAGGACAGATTTAGCGGGATATAAATTTGAGGCCTAGTATTTAGGCGCTGGGTGACAGGTATGGGTTTAGTGACAGAATTAGACTTGGAAATACACAGTAGCGGGTGTGTGTGAAGTTATTCTGAATGACCCAATGTGCACCTTGAATATTATATACCCTTTTAGGGATAGATTTCAAATAGCTCTGATATAGCAGAAACCACTAAATTATGAAATTGCTAAATTGGGAATTGTATTTCAACCCAGAACAAGAAATGTGCTTGAACGGACACTAAATAACTCGCCCGGCTACAGCACTAGGACAGATTTAGCGGGATATAAATTTGAGGCCTAGTATTTAGGCGCTGCGTGACAGGTATGGGTTTAGTGACAGAATTAGACTTGGAAATACACAGTAGCGGGTGTGTGTGAAGTTATTCTGAATGACCCAATGTGCACCTTGAATATTATATACCCTTTTAGGGATAGATTTCAAATAGCTCTGATATAGCAGAAACCACTAAATTATGAAATTGCTAAATTGGGAATTGTATTTCAACCCAGAACAAGAAATGTGCTTGAACGGACACTAAATAACTCGCCCAGCTACAGCACTAGGACAGATTTAGCGGGATATAAATTTGAGGCCTAGTATTTAGGCGCTGGGTGACAGGTATGGGTTTAGTGACAGAATTAGACTTGGAAATACACAGTAGCGGGTGTGTGTGAAGTTATTCTGAATGACCCAATGTGCACCTTGAATATTATATACCCTTTTAGGGATAGATTTCAAATAGCTCTGATATAGCAGAAACCACTAAATTATGAAATTGCTAAATTGGGAATTGTATTTCAACCCAGAACAAGAAATGTGCTTGAACGGACACTAAATAACTCGCCCAGCTACAGCACTAGGACAGATTTAGCGGGATATAAATTTGAGGCCTAGTATTTAGGCGCTGCGTGACAGGTATGGGTTTAGTGACAGAATTAGACTTGGAAATACACAGTAGCGGGTGTGTGTGAAGTTATTCTGAATGACCCAATGTGCACCTTGAATATTATATACCCTTTTAGGGATAGATTTCAAATAGCTCTGATATAGCAGAAACCACTAAATTATGAAATTGCTAAATTGGGAATTGTATTTCAACCCAGAACAAGAAATGTGCTTGAACGGACACTAAATAACTCGCCCAGCTACAGCACTAGGACAGATTTAGCGGGATATAAATTTGAGGCCTAGTATTTAGGCGCTGGGTGACAGGTATGGGTTTAGTGACAGAATTAGACTTGGAAATACACAGTAGCGGGTGTGTGTGAAGTTATTCTGAATGACCCAATGTGCACCTTGAATATTATATACCCTTTTAGGGATAGATTTCAAATAGCTCTGATATAGCAGAAACCACTAAATTATGAAATTGCTAAATTGGGAATTGTATTTCAACCCAGAACAAGAAATGTGCTTGAACGGACACTAAATAACTCGCCCAGCTACAGCACTAGGACAGATTTAGCGGGATATAAATTTGAGGCCTAGTATTTAGGCGCTGGGTGACAGGTATGGGTTTAGTGACAGAATTAGACTTGGAAATACACAGTAGCGGGTGTGTGTGAAGTTATTCTGAATGACCCAATGTGCACCTTGAATATTATATACCCTTTTAGGGATAGATTTCAAATAGCTCTGATATAGCAGAAACCACTAAATTATGAAATTGCTAAATTGGGAATTGTATTTCAACCCAGAACAAGAAATGTGCTTGAACGGACACTAAATAACTCGCCCAGCTACAGCACTAGGACAGATTTAGCGGGATATAAATTTGAGGCCTAGTATTTAGGCGCTGGGTGACAGGTATGGGTTTAGTGACAGAATTAGACTTGGAAATACACAGTAGCGGGTGTGTGTGAAGTTATTCTGAATGACCCAATGTGCACCTTGAATATTATATACCCTTTTAGGGATAGATTTCAAATAGCTCTGATATAGCAGAAACCACTAAATTATGAAATTGCTAAATTGGGAATTGTATTTCAACCCAGAACAAGAAATGTGCTTGAACGGACACTAAATAACTCGCCCAGCTACAGCACTAGGACAGATTTAGCGGGATATAAATTTGAGGCCTAGTATTTAGGCGCTGGGTGACAGGTATGGGTTTAGTGACAGAATTAGACTTGGAAATACACAGTAGCGGGTGTGTGTGAAGTTATTCTGAATGACCCAATGTGCACCTTGAATATTATATACCCTTTTAGGGATAGATTTCAAATAGCTCTGATATAGCAGAAACCACTAAATTATGAAATTGCTAAATTGGGAATTGTATTTCAACCCAGAACAAGAAATGTGCTTGAACGGACACTAAATAACTCGCCCAGCTACAGCACTAGGACAGATTTAGCGGGATATAAATTTGAGGCCTAGTATTTAGGCGCTGGGTGACCGGTATGGATTTAGTGACAGAATTAGACTGGGATATGGCCAAAAAAATGAACAGACTATTGCTGGTTAAATGCACTTGGTGTGACAGCTTCACCCTGATGTAGGCTTTAGCCAAAAAACAACCACACCATTGAGGGTTAAATGCACTTGGTGACAGGCGCAGCTTGCCCCTGATTTAGTATATGGCCAAAAAATGAACAGACTATTGCTGGTTAAATGCACTTGGTGTGACAGCTTCACCCTGATGTAGGCTTCAGCCAAAAAACAACCACACCATTGAGGGTTAAATGCACTTGGTCGCAGCTTGGATGCACTTGGTCGCAGCACCGCACAAGACACAAAATGGCCGCCGATCACACCATAAAAAAGTGACTGACAAACGGTCTGGGCAGCCTAAAAACAGTGAGTGAGCATTTGAGTATCAGCAGCTCAATGATGCACAGCTGCAGATCGATCGATTAATCAAGTGAAGTCCTTTGGAGGAGTTAATCTGCCTAATCTCGCCCTACTGTCGCATCCGCAACCTCTCCCTACGCTAATCAGAGCAGAGTGACGGGTGGCGCTATGTGACTCCAGCTTAAATAGAGGCTGGGTCACATGGTGCTCTGGCCAATCACAGCCATGCCAATAGTAGGCATGGCTGTGACGGCCTCTTGGGGCAAGTAGTATGACGCTTGTTGATTGGCTGCTTTGCAGCCTTTCAAAAAGCGCCAAGAAAGCGTCACAAAAGCGCGAAGAAAGCGACGAACACCGAACCCGAACCCGGACTTTTACGAAAATGTCCGGGTTCGGGTCCGTGTCACGGACACCCCAAAATTCGGTACGAACCCGAACTATACAGTTCGAGTTCGCTCATCCCTAGTGAGGATGTTGATAGGGGAAGGGGGGGGGGACCCGCCCGGGAGGAGGGGTTGGAGTGCTGGTAAACAGCCGGACTACGATCCCAAATCCCAAGGGGGGGCACCCCACCCATTAGATAGCTCATATTCATAAAAAACCGAAGATTTCCATTTCTGCATTTAATCCATTCGGGATGATCGTGTTAAACTCGAATATTCTTCTAGATTCGGACCTTGACATTGCCGCTATATGATTGCCGCCTCTCCATTGGCGTGTGATTTTTTCTATAGCTGTATAGGTGAGTGATGACGGGTCGCAGTTATGTTTTTCTTTGTAGTGTCTAGAAACGGAATGTAGTTCATAGCCTTTTTTAATGTTCGATATGTGTTCTGATATTCGTGTTTTCAGAAGTCTTTTTGTACGTCCAATATATTGTTTAGAACAGGGGCATTGGAGGACATAAATGACATCGCTGGAACAACATGATAGGTGTTCTTGAATCTGGTGTATGTGTGTACTATGTGTAGCGTTTATTGTGGTCGTCTTTCTCGGAAAATTTGTAATTTTGCAGTTTCGGCATTTACCACATCTAAAAAACCCTTTTAATGTTAACCAATTTGGATTATGTTTTGGTGTAGTCTTCTTTGTTGTTGGTGCCACTTTTAATCCAAGATTGGGGGCTCTAGTGTAGGTGATCTGTGGTTTGTCGGGTAATATCTGACCAATGATTTTGTCTCTTTGGATATGGTGCCAGTGCTTATGGATGCTTGTTTCTAGTTTTTTATAGTGTGCGTTGTATGGTAGAATGATTCTGGGGGTTTCTTCTTTTTTGATCATGTTTGTGGTGGTTTGGTGAAAGAATGTGGTTCTATCCATTGACCTTACTTTGTCCAATGATCTGTCTATTATTGTTAGTGGATAGTCCTTGGCTAGAAATTGTATTTTCAAGTTTTCTGCTTCTAATTCAAATTGTGTGTCTAATGTGCAGTTCCTCTTGAGTCGTCTAAATTGACTGGTCGGGATATTTAATAGCCAACTCGGTAAGTGGCAGCTTGAGTGTAAGATAAAGTTGTTTTTCATTACTGGCTTCTGATATGTACTACAGTGAAGTTTGTTTCCGGTTATTTTAATTAGTAGATCAAGGAATTCAACTTGTGTTTCACTTATGTTTGTTGTAAGTGTTATGTTTCTATCATTATCATTGATGTCCTCCAGGAATTTGTCTAATTTGTTCCTTGTGTCACTCCAAATAAAAATGATGTCATCTATATACCTCCGCCATAGTACCAGGCTCGTCCCCAGTAGGGGGGTGATGTAATCTTGTTCCCACTGGGCCATGAAGATATTGGCATAGCTGGGGGCGAACCTGGTACCCATGGCGGTGCCACGCTGTTGTAGATAAAATGATGAATCAAACATGAAATAGTTGTGTGTTAGGATGAAGAGTACACTCTCTATTATAAAATCAATCTGATCTATGTGTAAGGTCCCATAGTGGTTTAATTGCTCTCTCAGGGCAGCTGTACCGTGGTTGTGGTTGATGATAGTGTAAAGTGAATTTACATCCATTGTACATAGAAGCCAGTGTTTTTGATATTCTATCTGTTCTAAGGTCTTCACTATGTCTGTTGTATCTTTAATGTAAGACGGGATTAGTTTTACTGTGGGTTGGAGTAGTCTGTCAATATACTGGGAGAGATTTGAGGTAAGGGATCCGATTCCTGAGATTATTGGTCTACCGGGTGGATTTGTTGGATTTTTATGGATTTTCGGTAGACAGTAGAAAATTGGAATTCTGTTTTGTGAGTTGGTGATGAATGTAAATTCTTGTTCGTTTAGGATACCCTTTTCTCTACCAGCTTGTGTTATTGTTATTAGTACTGTCTACCGAAAATCCATAAAAATCCAACAAATCCACCCGGTAGACCAATAATCTCAGGAATCGGATCCCTTACCTCAAATCTCTCCCAGTATATTGACAGACTACTCCAACCCACAGTAAAACTAATCCCGTCTTACATTAAAGATACAACAGACATAGTGAAGACCTTAGAACAGATAGAATATCAAAAACACTGGCTTCTATGTACAATGGATGTAAATTCACTTTACACTATCATCAACCACAACCACGGTACAGCTGCCCTGAGAGAGCAATTAAACCACTATGGGACCTTACACATAGATCAGATTGATTTTATAATAGAGAGTGTACTCTTCATCCTAACACACAACTATTTCATGTTTGATTCATCATTTTATCTACAACAGCGTGGCACCGCCATGGGTACCAGGTTCGCCCCCAGCTATGCCAATATCTTCATGGCCCAGTGGGAACAAGATTACATCACCCCCCTACTGGGGACGAGCCTGGTACTATGGCGGAGGTATATAGATGACATCATTTTTATTTGGAGTGACACAAGGAACAAATTAGACAAATTCCTGGAGGACATCAATGATAATAATAGAAACATAACACTTACAACAAACATAAGTGAAACACAAGTTGAATTCCTTGATCTACTAATTAAAATAACCGGAAACAAACTTCACTGTAGTACATATCAGAAGCCAGTAATGAAAAACAACTTTATCTTACACTCAAGCTGCCACTTACCGAAATGGCTATTAAATATCCCGACCAGTCAATTTAGACGACTCAAGAGGAACTGCACATTAGACACACAATTTGAATTAGAAGCAGAAAACTTGAAAATACAATTTCTAGCCAAGGACTATCCACTAACAATAATAGACAGATCATTGGACAAAGTAAAGTCAATGGATAGAACCACATTCTTTCACCAAACCACCACAAACATGATCAAAAAAGAAGAAACCCCCAGAATCATTCTACCATACAACGCACACTATAAAAAACTAGAAACAAGCATCCATAAGCACTGGCACCATATCCAAAGAGACAAAATCATTGGTCAGATATTACCCGACAAACCACAGATCACCTACACTAGAGCCCCCAATCTTGGATTAAAAGTGGCACCAACAACAAAGAAGACTACACCAAAACATAATCCAAATTGGTTAACATTAAAAGGGTTTTTTAGATGTGGTAAATGCCGAAACTGCAAAATTACAAATTTTCCGAGAAAGACGACCACAATAAACGCTACACATAGTACACACATACACCAGATTCAAGAACACCTATCATGTTGTTCCAGCGATGTCATTTATGTCCTCCAATGCCCCTGTTCTAAACAATATATTGGACGTACAAAAAGACTTCTGAAAACACGAATATCAGAACACATATCGAACATTAAAAAAGGCTATGAACTACATTCCGTTTCTAGACACTACAAAGAAAAACATAACTGCGACCCGTCATCACTCACCTATACAGCTATAGAAAAAATCACACGCCAATGGAGAGGCGGCAATCATATAGCGGCAATGTCAAGGTCCGAATCTAGAAGAATATTCGAGTTTAACACGATCATCCCGAATGGATTAAATGCAGAAATGGAAATCTTCGGTTTTTTATGAATATGAGCTATCTAATGGGTGGGGTGCCCCCCCTTGGGATTTGGGATCGTAGTCCGGCTGTTTACCAGCACTCCAACCCCTCCTCCCGGGCGGGTCCCCCCCCCCCCTTCCCCTATCAACATCCTCACTACTACCAATATCGCCAATAATATTGAATACTACTAATATTATTTCCCTCAATACTACTACTACCACTAATACTATTTTCTCCATCTTATGAAAATTGATCCATAACCTGGATCCTCCCATACACCATCACATAGGCAAAAAACATGTGGCAAAAAACTATTGGAACAAAGCCACAACTGAAGATCATCCCGCATGGCCCTTAGGGATTCCTTACATTTAATACCCCTGTTGAGATCTATAACTATGGAAATACATATGCTCAGTAATTTATCCTTCAGTAATTTATCCTTCGCTGCCATGATGTCCCTAAGAAACCACTAGGCTTATACTGCCTCTCATGAAATAATTAAAAATAATTATTCACTATTAATATCGTTTGTATCTCTAGGGCTCATATTGCCACTCAAGAAATAACTATAAATATTATCATTATTGTTTTCATCTTCACTGTATCTGTAACTCTGATCTTGGATTACTATATCTCTAGTATATATTATATTATTTTCATCTATTCCATATCTCTCTCATATATATTTGATATCCATTCCAAAACTAAGAATATTATCGATCAATTTTTTTAGAGATAAATCAACTTTATTCTCCTGATTTTTTTGAGATTAATCAACTTTATTCTCCCGATCCACTGATCCATGACCAGATGTTACCAAGCACCAAGGCACAACATTTGAGACCACTCCCCCAATTACTAATTGGACCCAATTAGGACCCTATATCTGGTCCAAACAAGAGAGGCTACCCATTCCCACTGAAGAAGGAGCAGCAAGCTCCGAAACGCGTATGGGTTTTTTTGCGGTAGCCATACCCAAGTCACTCTAGCTAGAAAGAAATAAGGATCCTAAAAACCACAAAACTCCGGAGTACAACATCTACTAGAAAATTCAAATTTTTTCCCGCCAACCGGCCCCCACGTGGAACGCCGACGAGAAACAAGCGGGAAAGCGAGTGAGTATAGGTGACGTCACCGGAAGTGACGAACACCTGCAGGAACGAGTCCGTCAGACGCATTTCATTAAGGGATTTGTGTATACTACTAAGGGATTTCTAAGAGTGTACAGAGCTACCCGTGGAGGAATCCAAGAGAGGGTTTAAGGCAATGTTAAGGTCGCTTCCCACCATGATGACACCTTCCGCTAGTTGCCTAAGCTTGAGAAGGGTGTTCTTAATCCACTTTGCCTGGCCTTTATTAGGGGTGTAAAGGCAGGCTAGGGTGAGTTTAAGGTTACCAAGTGTACCCTTAACAATTAGGTATCGCCCTTCAGCATCAGGTATAACAGTTGTAGAAGTGAATGGGATGTTTTTGCCTATGCCTATACTTACTCCCCTGGAGGAGGAAATATGGGTGCTAGGAAACCCTTGTGAATATTGCCTCTGTGGGAATTTAGGAATTCTATCACCACATCCTGTAGGAAGCATATCCCCGCTCCGGATTTCTTAAGCATTGTAAGGATTTGCAACCTTTTCTGGGGGGTGTTCAATCCATTTACATTGAATGAGGTGAACGTGATGTCAGCCATATACAAACTGATTTTCTAATCTCATTGTATCTAACGACCCCTGATGTCTGGCTATACTTATATGAGGTGAGTAAATGTACAATACAAACCAATGAAAAAATGCAATATACTGATGGCATCGGGGGGGGGGGGGAGTGTGGGAGCAGGTTGTAGACAAAAGACCAGTTTATTCTGCCCAGACCTAGTACTACAGAAAACTATAACTTGGTAATGTTGAGGCTGTTATAGAAACTGCTAACTAACCGGAGGCTGGTGATGGCAGACACAATTACCCAAACATAAGGAACAACAGATATGAACTGGAGGGTAGTGCAGCTGGAAAGAAAAGAGGAGTCCAGGAGACCCAGTATATAACTTGCGAGCCATGGTTCTACTAAGAAGGGTGTAAATACTTCCACCAGGACAGTTCTGCAGGTCAGCCCAGTGGTTTCCTCTGGCCTGGATGCTTGATTCTTCTAACTTCGGACCAGGCGGCCGTTTTAGGCAGCTGGGCTAGTTGAAGGGCTTGAGGTAGCGGCCAGATTTTCTCGAGATCCTCTGGGGATTTGATGACACACCGCTTGCCCGCTATGGTCGCTTGTAGGCCAAAGGGAAACAGCCAGCGATAAGCGATTTTCAGCGACCTGAGGTGATCGCATAAGGGTTTGAGAATCCGTCTTTTCTGTAGCGTGGATGGCGCGATGTCTTGGAAGAAGGAGACTGGGTGGCCATCATGGGACAAGTTAGGGAGATCTCTGGCTCTCCTGGATAGCTGCGGTGTCCAGATAACTCAACAGACCGCAAACCACGTCTCTTGGTGGTTCTCCCTCCTTGGGAGGTGGCCTCAGGGATCTATGAACCCTCTAAATTGTAATAACTTGAGCTCTCTCCACACCCAGTATATTGCTAAACAGATTCAACATGACCGCTGGTAGGTCATCATGAGGGACCGTCTCCGGTAAGCCTTTTACTCTCACATTTTTACGGCGGCTCCTATTCTCTTGGTCCTCTATCAGACCAAAAGCGGTGTCTAAAGCAGCGTGATGGGACGCAAAGTTTTCCGCCAAGGCTGAGCTGTGAGCCACATGTAGAAACTGATTCTCTTCTAGCAGTTTAACTCTATTGTCAACATGTCGCATTTCCGCTTTTATGTCTGCCAGATCCTTCATAACTGGAGCGAGAGCCCCCTCAAGAGTCTTTTTAAGGTACCTCTTAGAGAAAGTGGCTGTGTCCGATGGTGTTCCTTATTCTTCCGTATCGGCAGCGCTATCTGATTCTGCTGTCATCTCCGCTGCCCACTTAGGACTCGG
This sequence comes from Bufo gargarizans, assembly GCF_014858855.1. NCBI lineage: Eukaryota > Metazoa > Chordata > Amphibia > Anura > Bufonidae > Bufo > Bufo gargarizans. The sequence continues at coordinate 718,222,996 of NC_058081.1, forward strand.
CGCCATCTTGGCTTCAGGCGCTGCAGAGGTTAGTGGTTTCTTTTTTAGGAACTGCGCCATCTCCACCTGGGTTTTCTTTACCACGTTCTGGACGGTCCCTGGGTCGGTCTCTGCCGATTTTCACCATGATGGTGGGTCTAGAAGCTAAATAGCAAGCTAGAAGCTGGTCTGTGTGAAGGGAGCTGCAGCTCAGGCGTCCGTCTTGGTGCTCAGCTAGGCTCCGCCCCCATTTTTAGCAAATCTGACATGTGTCCCTTTTATTTATCCAGGCCATTCTGAGATTGTTTTTTCATCACATATTGTACTTCATGACAATGGTAAATTTGAGGCAAAATATTTGAATTTTATTTATAAAAAAATGACAAATTTACAAAAAAATCTGGAAAAATTAGCAAATTTAAAAATTTCAATTTCTAAGCTTTTATAATAGATAATAACTAAAGAGAAGTAAATCAAAGTTGACGAAGTGGAATTAAATCCGAATTTCAGGAAAAATTTGATTTGCACTGAATCCAAAGTTCCTCACGCTTAATGGTAACAAATCACAATTTTCCTAAAATTGCTGCTGCACATGTTAGGACATGGAGCAAAGAACTCTGGGAACGGGCGATCACCCACAATGCCATGCATGCAGCCAGCCAGCTTATATGATGTCACAGCACTATAAATAGCCTCAGCCACCTTGGATTCAGCCATTTTCCAATGTACTTAGTGCAGGGAAAGATGAAGCAGAACAGGGTCCAATAGGGGAGTGTACAGCCTGGGTAATAGGTACAATCCTATTACACCTTGCTGCACTGACTGGGGATCCAAATTGCCTTTATACTGCTGCTTTCAGGTTTGCAATAGATGATACCTCTGTAATTCCAGCAAACCTTTCTTGTTATTGGGGTGCAAGTGATGTGTGATACAGACATTAACAGGGTTTATTACTAGGAAATATTTCTACGTTTTATTAGCCCTTGTTAGGTGCAGTTATATGTTCTAAAGAATTTTTTGTCGTGTATTAGTGGCAAAATATATGCAGCATCACCATAAAGTGGCCTGTTAAAACCGTGGCTCCGATGTGGTGGTCCAGCCTTCAGCAGCAACCGCTGCATCACCCAGTGGCACGCACTCGATTTCGGGCAGTCAAGGCTCCAAAACCTTAGCTGAAGAGAGCTGTCTGTCCTTCCCATCATCTGCTGGTCCTGATGCTCCTGCTCCTCCTCGTCAGTCATTCCGTCAGCAATCGATCACCGAAGCGATTGCCAAGAGACAATAGTATGCATGCACTCATCCAACGGCACAGAAGCTGAACATGCTCCTGGCCAAGTTTCTGGTGCTGCAGTCCATCCTTTTCCTTGTGGTGGACTCTGCACCTTTCAGAGAATGGCTTGTGCCGAGCCGAGGTGGAGAGTCCCAAGCCGTCATTTATTTGCACACACATGTAGAACAGAAGGTGAGCCAGTCCTTGAGCCTTTCGGTGTCTGCCAAAGTGCACAGCAGAGCCGACGTGTGGAGCTGTAACTACGGTCAGGGACAGTATATGTCCTTTACGCCATGCGCCTGAAGTCTTCCACCCATCTGCAAGACATCCTAAAAATGGCCAGGAAACTTTGCATGCACTTCAGCCACACGTACACCGCAAAGCACACCCTCCTTGAGCTGCAGCGGCAGAACTGCATCCCCCAACATAGGCTGATATGCAACATTTCCACTGGAGACATGGCGCCTAAATCTCAAGACCACATGAGCCCTGTGGGTGGAGGAGGAGGACATTGGAGCACAAGCAATGAGTAGCGAAATGGGTTGTTTTCATACACAGGTGACAGGAGAGGAGGAGCAGCCAGAGGAGCTACAGGGTGATGAGGAAAACGAGGTAGAGGACCCAGACACGCCGTGGCAGTATGCAGTGGAGATGGAGGCAGATAGTCACTCCGAGTCACTTGCACAAATGGCCCGATGCATGCTTACTTGCTTACGTAGTGACAGCCGAATAGTCAGCATTTGGGATGACAGCAGAGGGATGACATCTGGCTCTCTACATTGTTGGACCCTCGCTACCGGTCCAAAATGGGTGCCTTTTTTACACCAGCTGAGAGGGAGGACAAAATTAACTACTATATTGACATCTTATGTAGTCAGTTGGCTGCTGCCTATCTGCGCCATTGTCCATCCTCTCGCAGGTCTGGGCCCTCTGTGCTAACATTCCTCTGCCATGGCTGCTGTGGCAGGTTGGGGGGGGGGGGTAGGAGCAGTTCCAGCTTCATCAGCAGCAACTTGAGTCTAGAGTCACCTAAAGGACCTAAACTAGCGGGTGGCATACTTGGACAGCACCCTGCTACCCCACATTGAAGATCCACTGGACTACTTGGAAGCCAAACTGGATTTGTGTCCGCAACTGTCCGTGTTTGCCCTGGAAAAGCTATCCTGCACGGCCAGTGGTGTGGCATCAGAGCGGGTGTTTAACACGGCGGGGGCCATAGTTACCACAAGAAGAACTCGCCTGTCCTCCAAAAATGTGGAGAAACTGACCTTTGTCAAGATGAATCAGGCGTGGATCAGCCAGGATTTGACAAATGCCTGGTGCATCATCCATGGTGCCACTGCCACACCAACACTTTGACAAGAGAGACCAGTTTCTTCGGGCTACCTGCCTCAGCTATTATTCTAATGCTGCCACCCGCCTGATGCCACACATCTGATGCCACGTGCTCCTTCTGTTATCCACCATTTTCAGCTGGTACTTGTATTGCCACCCACCTCCCCACTCTGCCACCGGGTCACTCTTTGGTCTCCTGATGCTGATGCCTGCTCCCACTCTGTTACCTTGCCACTCTCTGGTCTCCTGATGCTGCTGTCAACTCCACACCATGTCACCTTGGCACATTGTAGTCTCCTGATGCTGCTGATACCTCAGCACTATGTCACCTTGCCACTCTGTGGCCGCCTGATGCTGCTGCTGAAACGTCCACACTCTGTCATTGTGCCACTTTGTGCTCATGCTGCTGCTGCCACCTCCACACTGTCATTGTGCCACCCTGTGGCCTCCTCCTGATGCTGCTGCTGCTACCACCTCGACACTCTGTCATTGTGCCACCCTGTGGCCTACTCCTGATGCTGCTGCTGCTACTTCAGCGCTATGTCACCTTGCCACTCTGTAGCCGCCTAAGGCTGCTACTGCAACCTCCACACTTTGATTGTACCACTCTGTGACCTCCTGATGCTGCTGCTACCACCTCCACACTGTCATTGTGCTACCCTGTGGCCTTCTCCTGATGCTGCTGCCGCCACCCCCCATGCTCTGTCATTGTGCCACTCTGTGGCCTCCTCCAGATGCTGCTGCCACCCCCACACTGTCATTGTGCCACCCTGTGGCCTCCTCCTGATGCTGCTGCTGCTATTTCAGCGCTATGTCACTTTTTTTATTTTTGGGGGGGGGGGTGTATTTATAGAAAAAAAAAGGGAGAACTATATGTCATAAGTGCCGTTCGGCAGTAAAGTTACATTGTACTACAGCCATTTACGTGGTGTATTGAAAGTTAATATACATACGTCCAATTAGCCATTTTGTTGCGAATTGTGAATGTTATATTTCTTATTTTGGGGTGTAGAAATAGGAAAAAGAATATGTTTTAATTGACGTTCTGCGGTGGATTGTGATTATTATAATTTTTTGGGGGGGTTATTAATTAGAAAAAAATATATATGTCTTAATTGCCATTCGGTGGTGAAGTAACATTGTACTACAGCCTTTTTTGGGGGGTATTATTTTAATTTAATTATTTTATTCTACAGTATGTCAGACAAACAGGTGACAGGCCCTTTAAAAGGAATGGGCAGTGGGCAAAATGTTTCTGTTGCAGGCAGCAGAATAAGGGGGGTGGCAGAAGGAGTTGCAGCGAGGGGTCTGACTTCCCAGTGTCATCTAGCGGTAGTGTCTTGACCAGCAACCCAGCGGTGCTTGAATGGTTGGCCCAGCGGTGCTTGAATGGTTGGCTCGGTCTTCGACTTTGTCACAAGTGACATCAGACACCCCCAGCCAAGAGTCGGTGGGTTCCTCTGACACAACTTCTCAAAATTTGAAACCACACTGCTCTCCAACTAGTGCCACTCTTACCACTTCAGAATATGTTGACATTCAACAATGCACCAATCACTGTTTCCATAGTATTCCACGCCACACACCTATTTCCCTTTCCTATATTAGTCAAACCAAAGTAGCAAGGGATAGTGAAGCACCGCAGTAGATATTTTTAAAACTAGCTTTTATTATACTCACAAAGTCAAAAAAGAATACAGGCATATCAAACTATTTGACCGGTTTCTCATCTATCACCCTTCAGAATGAACAAGGCTCATTGTTGAACGTCAACATATGCTGAAGTGGTCGGAGTGGCACTCGAAGAGCAGCGCAGTTTCAAATTGTGAGAAGCGGAACTTGGTGTGAACAGGACCCACCACACCCGTAACCTGCAGCGCTCAAAGTAGGATTGACAATTTTGAACTCATTATTTGTGTTTCCTTTGATACAACGCTTACTTGGCATGGCTCGGGAGCAGGCCCTGTGCTCGCACCTGTTCTGACCCATGCTCTATCCATTTCAGTTCCCTTAGCATGAGAAGTATTATATGCCGTAGGCTCGGCTACACTTTTCAGCAAGGACGAGCTACTAGAGGACAGTCAGCAGCTACTGCCCATCTAGAGAAAACATCTGCCGCTTCCTCCGGTAGGCGAGCAAGTAGTGATGATGAGAGTTGCGTGGGAACAGATGTTGCGAGAGGTCAGGCTCCTGGCCCTGAGACCATTGGGGGGGGGACATCAGTGCACTGGCGGATCCAGGGGGGCAACAGGGCAATTGCCCTCCCCGAGCTGCTCAGAAGTAAGGAGCGTTGGCGGCGGGGAACAGGGAGATAAGCGCTTCCATTTTGAAAGCGCGCATCTCCATAGTCATCTGTATGGCACTAAGAAGAGGTATTTTATACTTTCAAATTATAGGGGACGCTGAGGGCATCTACTGGGGCACTATATATGGGGCATTTTATACTAGTACATTATGGGGGCACTAGGAGGAAGGGGCGAGAGTAGCACTATGGGGGCATAGATTATTTCTACTGGGGGGGCATTATGGTGGGCTTCATTACTCCCCCATGGTATGAGCCCCCTAGTAGCAGCACCCGTCTGTCCCTGCTCTGCTATCACTCTGCCCCTTCTCCAAATCCCTATTATGAAATATTTCTCATTAGGATAAAACACAACATCAGCTCCGCGAGCCCCCGGCCAAAGTGTTGAAGTGGTGTCCGAGATCCCCAAGGGCCAAGCCAAGTAATTGTAAGTTTCCATGTGAAATATATGTATGTTATACACATATAGCATACTTTGTGCAACACAATATACAGTATACTTCTACACTGTGTAGTCTGTTCTATAAGCACCATTGTTTTGTGGCAGCTTATGCGTGAGGCAGTGGCTGAGCCAGCAGGGTGACAGCATGGCAGTGAGTCAGCAAGGTGGCAGCAGTGGAAAGTCGGGAACCAAACATCCCCGGGGTAGACCACCCACTTCGCAGGAGCCTGGCGTTCACGGAGGCAGCAGTAGCAGGCAGTCAGCACAGAGTGTTGGAGGGGAAATGCCATATTTGGCGGTGTGGCAATTTTTTGTTAGGCCACCAGAGGAGGTGAATATTGCCATTTGCTGAATTTGTGGGCAGAAAGTGAAGCATGGCCAGGGTGCACCACAGCCCTGAGTCAACACATGCAGCATCACCATTAAGTGGTCTGGGAAAACCGTGGCTCCAATGTGCTGGTCCAGCTTGCCGCAACAACTGCTGCATCACGCAGTGGCACGCACCCAGTTTCATGCAGTCAAGGCTTCACCATCTCAACCTAAAGGAGCTATCTGTCCTTCTCATCAGCTACCAGTCCTGATGCTGCTGCTCCTCCTGCTCCTCGTCAGTCATTTAGTCAGCTATCGATCACCGATGCGATTTCTAAGAGACAACAGTATGCGTGCACTCATCCAACGGCGCATAAGCTGAACATGCTCCTGGCCAAGTTGCTGGTGCTACAGCCCCTCCCTTTCCAAGTGGTGGACTCTGCACCTTTCAGAGAACTGATGGCTTGTACCGAGCATAGGAGAAGAGTCCCAAGCTGTCATTTCTTTGCAAAAAAGGCAGTACCAGCCCTGCACACATATGTAGAACGGAAGGTGGGCCAGTCCTTGAGCCTGTCAGTGTCTGCCAAAGTGCATGGCAGCGCCGACGTGTGGAGCTGTAACTACGGTGAAGGACAATATATGTCCTTTACGGCACACTGGGTAAATGTGGTTCCCGCCTAGCGCCACCAGCAACTTGGCCAGGTGACGCTGCTTCTGCCTCCACGTTTTCACGCTGTTGGTCCGTCTCTGCCTCCTCGTCCTCCACCATGTCCTGGGCTCCACGTCCTTCATCAAGAAATAGAATCCTGAGGCTTTCTCCTCGACAACTCAAAATCGGAACCATGGTGACCAGCAAAGGAAAAAACATGGTGTCAGCACTGCATCAAAGACGGCTGAGTCCTGCATTGCACATGTTTTCAATCTGGTTGTAAAGCAGTTCCTGAAGTCTTTCACCCATCTGTAAGACATCCTGAAAATGTCTAGGAAACTTTGCATGCACTTCAGCCACTCGTACAACACAAAGCACACCCTCCTTGAGCTGCAGCGGCAGAACAGAGTCCCTCAACATAGGCTGATATGCGACGTTTCCACGCTGCAGATTTATCATGGAGACACCGTATTTTATTATATTAAATTTTTATATAAAGAAAAAAATAAATATAATGAAGCCCCTTCGTCACCCGGCTCCCAAGTGCGATCAGCTAAATCATCATCATCAAGTACTGTCTGCAGGTCACTGATGTCCTCCTCAACCATCTCTGGGTCAGGAGCCTGACCACTTGAAACACCTGCTCCCGGGGGCGGAGCCTGGCCGTTGGCGTGGATGGCTGTGTGAAAGAACTGCTCCTCCACGTCCCAGCATCTACAGCCTTATAAACAGCGGTGACCAGAGCAGAAATGGTCAAGTACGGCAGAGACAGGGGTCTAGATCCCCCTGACACCCCTCGATCCCACAAGGGCCAGCAGGACATGCAAAAATTCCTGAAAAAAAGGAGCTCTCACTCGCCGGGAGCTGGTGCCAAGATGGCGACGGCGCGCATGAGGGAGGCGGAAGCTGAGGACTCAGGAGATGATAGCGAGCGCTGCGCCACGACTGAGGAGCCAGATCCAGCTCCAGTTTCAAAGTCTTTTCTCACCAAGATCCTCGGTCAAACACTAGAAAAAGCGCTGCGACCGGTCCTGACTGAGCTGGCGGACATTAAGTCTGAAATATCCCAGGTGGGACACAGGGTGGAAGCCCTAGAGCAGGCGACGCAAGACCTCAGCTCGCATGCTAATGGAGTGGCCGAATGTCTCAGCGACCACGCTGAGGAACTTAACAGAGCCTTTTCGCTGTTAGAAGACCAGGAAAACCGTAGTAGACGGCGTAACATCCGAATAAAGGGCCTCCCCGAGTCTTGGGCAGCTGAATCGTTGCGCAAAGTGGCCATGGAGATATTTGCGGACATCCTGGACTCGGACTCGGCCACCTCAATAATAATTGAGCGCATACACAGGGCGCTTAGACCCCAGCCGAAGCCAAACGAAAGACCAAGAGATGTGGTCTGCGGTCTGCTGTCCTTCGTAGATACAGCGAGGGTAATGGACGCAGCCCGCACCAAAGGGCGGATCACATACGGAGACGCTGAAATTGCCCTGTACCAGGACATTGCTCCATCTACACTAGCGAAAAGGCGCATACTAAAGCCCTTGCTAGATTCGCTAAGATCAAAGAAGATTCCATATTCATGGATGTACCCTTTTGGCCTCTCCATCAACAAGAACGGGAGGCGTATCATCATCCACACCCCAGAGGACTTGGATAAGGCATGGGAACTAATCGGAATTCCACCTATGGATATACCTACCTGGCTCCCGGTAAACTACCCGGCGTTGCTTCCGAAACTGCCACCCCTGGAATCCTGGAGGAAAGTACAGCGTGCCAAGGCTGGGAAGGCGATTAAGCAACAGACGGAAGCCAAGGATCTTCCACCATGAGGACACTCACATCAACATGGGGTTTAGGTATCACTGGGACATGGGGGGGTTATGACGATGATCTCGCCATGTCGTTTTCTTTACCGCTCTTTGCTTTATTCGCACGATTGGTGCGGGTAGGCGCAGAGTGGAATTCCTGGCCCTTGAGCGCCAGATTTGGGTCGCATATTTGAATTGTATTGCATGCACGTGTTATATGCGAATATTTCTGTTATGTTTCTGTTGTTAAGATACTCTTATCCCAAGCTGACTTTGAGCCCACGGTTGATAGCCACCCATATAGATTGTTGGCGGCAGAAAGTACATGGATACAGATTAGTGCAGGGAGCTTTATGCGCATTTTTTGATGCGCATTTTTTGTACCCCGTTAATGCGGGGCGATAAGTATTGGCGCCAGTAGTATCGTAGCTAACTTGCAATAAGAAAGTGATACCCCTCAGACATATACGACTACTGCTCTTTATTCTTTATGTGCCTCTGAAGTACCTAGCAGGAGCAAATACCTCCCACACTGAGCACCCAAGAACTGTATTAATAGATCTGCAATGACTCAATTCACGGCTCAAATATTGGATTAGTCCATCAAGAGTCGAACCCTAAATAACCGTCTGAGACTAGGTTTGCACTAGACTGAGACTAGCTCTCTCTTTCAAGATGCATGGATTACCCACCATAGGACCTATAGACGCGTGAGCCTCCATCCCCCTCCACCTATCCATGTACTTTGGTTCTCACCTTGCTCTAGCGAGTCCAGGAAAAAGGTATAAAAATACATGAGTCACCATACCTCACATTTTGCGCATTGGCTGTGTTGCTTGGGAAACACGTCCAGGCTACTTATAAAATTACGTTCACCCCCTAGCTATCTAACTGTTGACGGATAGCTTCAGTAAAGATAGCTTACCTACTGGGTTTGATTCCAGTATTTGTTTGACTTACTGTTTGTTACTTCCTTTTACATCTTCTCCTCTCTCTCCTCTTTCTCTTCTCTTTTTCTTTTCTTTTTATTATTTACCTGTCTCAACCTCTCCAACCAACCTCTACCTGACCCCCTCCCCCCCCCCCTTAACACACACGTCAGTTCCGTAAAGAGTCTTATAAACTGCCCAAACAGCATCTATCTTCAGCATAGAAACAAACAAGTCACGCCCTGAGATGGCAGACATAAAGGTCGCAACATTCAATGTTAAGGGTATGAATTCACCTCAGAAACGCAGCCAAGTTATGCTTGCTCTTAGGAAGATGGGCTCCCAAATAGTATTTCTGCAGGAAACCCACCTGCGCCAAAAGAAAATGCCAAGGATGCCAAAACGTCCCTTTGCACATTGGTTTCACAGTGTCCAACCTGTTTCTGCTTCCAAAGGGGTAGCTATTGCGATCCATCAGTCCATCCCCTTCACCATGATACAACAACATACAGATGCAGATGGTCGCCTCTTATTAGTCAAAGGCTTGCTAGCAGATCAAAAAATCACCCTGGCTAACTTTTATGTACCGAACAAGTCCCCTGTACAATGGCTCCTACAGGCCCTAGACACCCTTAAACTCTTCGCTGAAGGGCAGGTTATCTTAGGAGCTGATTTAAACCTAGTACTAGACCCAGCCATCGACTCATCCTCAGCTAATTCCCGAGTGGCACAAAGGCTTCTTAGTAGACTTCACAAGAAACTTCAGGATTTACGCTTAATTGATGTCTGGAGAAGTTTTCATCCCACAGATAGGGACTTTTCCTTCTACTCGATTCCACATGGGACATACCAACGTCTAGATCATATTCTAACTTCTTCATCTCTTCTTCCCTATTTCAGAGCGGCGGACATTGGTAATATCACCATATCGGATCATGCACCATGCCTGGCGTCCTTCACCCTCACTTCCTTACCGAAAAGAGACTGGTGCTGGAAGCTAAATGAATCTCTCCTGTACAACCAACTCCATGCGGACCAGGTCAGGACTCAACTAATTGAGTACTTTGCGCTTAACTCCTCCACGCACAGCTCACAACCCATTGTATGGGAGGCCCATAAGGCGTTCGTTAGAGGCTGTTTTATCTCCCTAGGCACTCAAGTGAAAAGGGAGCAACAAAAAGAGGTGGATACACTCCTAGCAGATATAGCAGCAATTGAGAGGAAACATAAAGCCTCACTGCGAAAAGAACACCAAAACACATTAATAGAGCTTAGGATTAAACTCCGCAATCTCCTCAGTCGGAGAGTAGCTAAACAACTGATTAATTTCCAACATAGGGTCTATGCGCATGGTGATAAAGGTGGAAAGTTGATGTCATCCCTACTAAAGAAGGTTAAGACTGTCACGCACATCTCCTCAATTAAGCAGCCAAGCGGCAATCTGACCAGAGATACTCCAGAAATAGCTAATGCTTTTAAAGAGTTTTATTCAACACTTTACAAGTCTACACCAGAAAGGTTCCGTCGATGAGGAGCTCCAAAGAGAGAACCGCATCAACACCTTCCTAAACTCCCTTCATCTCCCGACTATCACACCAGAGGACTCAAAATGCCTTGTCAGACCGATATCAGCTGAGGAGGTAATTAGTACACTCAAAACCTTCCCCCCCGGAAAAAGCCCGGGTCCGGACGGTCTCCCCCTACTTTACTATAAAAAGTTTCAGGACATACTCATTCCTAGGTTTACCGAAGTGTGCAATTCACTCATACAAGGGAACTCTCTCCCTAAACAGACGCTCGAATCTCATATCACCCTGATACCTAAAGAGGGTAAGGACCCCCTGGACTGTGGCAGCTATCGTCCGATTTCCCTCCTGAACCTGGATTTAAAACTATGGGCCAAGATTTTGGCCGGAAGACTAAGTAAGTTCCTGCCAGCTTTGATTGGCAATGAACAATCTGGCTTTATCCAGGGTCGGGAGGGTAAAGATAACTCTCACAGAGTATTCCATGCTATCCACATGGCACGCAGAAAGGGGCTTCCATTAGCCTTACTAAGCATTGACGCCGAGAAGGCATTTGATCGAGTCAATTGGCTGTTCATGAAATTAACTCTCCAACGGTTTGCCTTCCCAGATGCATTTATTAGAGCAATATTTACTCTATATCAAAACCCATATGCTAGGTTGAAAGTGAATGGCACGCTCTCGCCATCTTTTGACATAACAAATGGAACTAGGCAAGGTTGTCCCTTGTCCCCCTCATTATTTATTTTAGTTGTGGAGTCACTACTGCAGTTAGTTAGACAATCTCCAGAAATCTCGGGTGTTAAATATGGAGACGGGGAATTGAAATGCACTGCATTCGCTGATGACTTGCTGTTCCTGATAATGGAACCGGAGAAAGGGTTAGATCCACTAGTTGGGAAAATAGCCGAGTACAGCTCCCTATCAGACTTTAAAGTCAATCATTCTAAATCAGAGATACTGAATATCTCCCTTCCCGAATCCAAAACTACTTCATTGAAGGCTAGGCTCCCGTTCCACTGGACCAAAGGCCCAATTAAATATTTAGGGATACTAATCCCCAGGAATGTCAACGACTTATATCAACAAAACTACACCCCTCTCTTGGGAGATATTCAGCGTCTGTTACATTCATACAATCTCCCTTATCTCTCTTGGATGGGGAGAAAGAATGTTCTGAAGGCATATGTTTTACCAAAAGTCCTTTACACCATGCAGCTGGTCCCGATATGGCTTCCCAAATCATTCTTTCTGAATATGAAAAGTCTGTTCTCTAAATTTTTATGGAACGGCAAGAAACCCAGGTTATCACATGAAATTCTAGTCAGAAGCAGGGAAAAAGGAGGACTAGGCTTGCCAGATGTTGCTAAGTACTATAAAGCGGTACAACTTAATAGGTGGATTGAAATGGCGGAGCCAAAAAGACGTCCAGATGTTCAAGCCATTTGCAGACACAGCGTAGGGAAGGACTTTCAGAAACATCTATGGCTCCCAGAAAGGAGCATTCAAAATGACATGAGTTTAGACCCATTGTTTAGAGGTCTCTGTGGGGTATGGAGAGAAGTGAAGGGACATTTGGCACCTGACCCATCACCTCTACTACCACTGAGTCTCTTACCAGACTTGATGCACCAGGGCAACGTAGATAAATCGCACATATGGAACCTACTTCAGTCAGTGAAATTAGGAGATATTGCCCCGATTTTTGAAGACTCCATACTAAAAAAGCTTCCGAGCTCGACCACTGAATCCCCAGGTTTCTTTATAGTTAAGCCACATATTAAAGCTGTGTGTGGGGAGTTGACGGACAAAGTACCCTACACAGAGGTCCTTGACTGACTTCGAAAAAATTATCTTGTCACCAGTACCTGCGGTTAGGAAAGTGTCAAATCTCTACCCGGAGGTGGGAAGTGAGGGTGAGGCTTTGAAGCCGGTGTACATTAGGGAATGGGAGAAGGAGTTGGATAGGGTTCTGACGACTTCTGAAACAAAACAGATACTAAGAGGTTCACATGGAATCTCTAGATGTACACGTTTACAGGAAAACCATTTTAAACTCCTATCAAGGTGGTATAAAACCCCTGATTTTCTATACAAAAGAGGTCTATCGTCCAATAGGGAATGCTGGAGGTGTGGAGAGGGCGTAGGGTCTCTGTCGCATATCTGGTGGAACTGCACACTGATTCAACCCTATTGGAGAGAGGTAGAGGCCCTGATTAGGAAACTCACAACCCCTGGATTTAAGCTCACTTTGGAATCAGTAGTGCTTGCACTCCCAACGCCGCAATACTCCCCCTCAAAAAAGAGCTTAGTCTCGCATATCATTGCAGCTGCAAAAACATTGATCCCCCTTCACTGGCTTGACACCAACCCTCCATCCATACAGGAAATGTCAGCTAAGGTGAATCAAATCTGCAAATTTTAGGAAATCTCTAGCTGGATCAATAGGACGCATGATAAGTTCACACGAATGTGGAGCCCTTGGAGATCTTTGGCGCAGGTTGGTCCTAGCGATTCGGACATAGCTGAATGAGGCCCTGGATATAAACATTGTGGACCCCGGCCTTTCCCCCCATCCCACCCTCCCTCGTCCCTTTCCTTCCTCTTCCCCCTCCTTCTTCTTTTCTTACTTCATCTCTATTCTTTTTCCTCTCCATCTTTTGACTCTATCTCTCTTGTTCTTACAAACATTATTTGGTGTTATTGTTCATGGCTGGACTGAGAATAACGTGAATATACCGGAGGAAACAAGTAGAAGATATATACTCTATCCTCCTCTGGGCTTAGAATCGCACTAGCCAAGTTTCTTAGGTTTTAAGTTGGTCACATGTATGTACTCTATACAAAACCAATTACCTGTTATTCAAGTCCTATGTACATGTAACTTACCTGCTTATGATACTTTGTTTATTCATTGCAACCTGACTGATTGAATATCTGAATACTTGAAAAATATAGAAAATAAAGAATTGATAAAAAAAAAAAAGAAAAAAAAGAAACACCTGCTCCCACTCCACTCTCCTCATAACTACTTGCCTGCCTAGTGGAAGAAGCGGCGGATGTCACCTCCACATCTTGGCTTGCCAGTAGCTGCTGACTGTCTTCTAGTAGCTCGTCCTCACTGTATAGTGGAGCTGAGCTCACAGCATACAATACTTCTGTGGCTGAGGGAACAGAAAAGGACAGAGTCAGGTTGAGGACAGCAAAGGGTTGTGTCTGATGAACCCACCAAATCTTGGCTGCAGCTGTCTGATATAACTTGCGACGAAGTCGAAGATTGAGTTAACCATTCAAGAACCGCTGGGTTGCTGGTCAAGACACGACCTCTAGATGACATCGAGAGCTCGGGCCTCTCGCTGCAACTCTTGCTGCCGCGCCCCTTACTCTGCTGCGACCTGTGTCAGAAACATTTAGGCCTCTGCCCCTCCCCTGTTCAGGACCTGGCACTTTTCCATCTGATAGATCAAAAAAATAAAAAGGAAATTAAGACACCCCAAAAAAGTCAGTGATTTTCTTAATTTACCACACAACAGCTAATAAGCCCTTTTTTCCCCCGACTAATACACACAAAAAAAGGCTTTATAGCATATAACTGCACCGCTGAACGGTAAATATATTTTTATTTTGCCACTAATAAACGACAAAAAGGGCTTTAGAACATGTAACTGCACCGCTGAACAGCAAATATATTTTACTTTTGCCACTAATACACGACAAAAAGGGCTGTAATTTTCGTACTTTACCACACAACAGCTAATAAGCCCCATTTTCCCCACTAATACAAGACAAAAAATGCTTTAGAACATATAACTGCACCGCAGAAGGGCGAATAAGGCATAGAAATATTTACTTGTAATAAACCCTGTTAATGGCTGTATCACACGGCACTTGCACCCCAATAAGAACGGTTTGCTGGAATTACAGAGCTGTATAATGGCAATTTGGGTCCCCAGTCAGTGCAGCAAGGTGTAATAGGATTGTTCTTATTACCCAGGCTGTAACCTCCCCTACTGAACCCTGTTCTACATAAATGCTGTGGAATGATTCCTCCCTATCCTTTCCCTGCACCTTGAATAATCTTTCCCTGCACTTGTAAATCATTTTTTTAGTGCAATGAAGTCTTTCCTAGCACTGTCCCTAGCACCTGATGACGTCTCTCCTTGTACACTGGAAAATGGCAGAATCCAAGATGGCTGAGGCTATTTATAGGGCTGTGACATCACAGGGCTGGCTGGCTGCTGATTCGCTGCATGCATGCATGGTATTATGGGTTATCCTGCCTTCCGAGGGTTCCTTGCTCTATGTCCTCACACGTGCAGCAGCCATTTTAGGAAAAAAAATTGATTCGTTACCACAGAGGAAATTTGGATTCGGTGCAAATAGAATTTTTTTCTAAAATTCGGATCGAATTCCACTTCGTCAACTTCGATTCGCTCATCTCTAACTGTTACTATATTTTTACATTATTTTGTCTTCCTCTGGATCAACTTGCAGGATAACAAGCTGAACTAGATAGACAGTTGTCTATTTTCGGTCTCATATTATTAGCATTATATTACATAATATATACTATTTATATTGAAGCAAAAGACATATGCATGTAACTCAGGTCTTACAAGTTGCAACCTTTCTGAAAACGTACTTGTTACTGCAAGAGCCGAGAGGAGGCAGAGTATTCCAATCAGGGAGCTCATGGTTCAGTTTGCGAAGACAGGACGTAATGTGAGATGAGGGAACCTTGGTCGAGGGTCTTAATTTCACATTCAGTAACTTTTTTTTAACGCATTTAGATTCCCAATTACAAATGATAAAAATAAAATATTTTTTAGAAACAAAATGGGGCAATTCCTCAGTGCAAGAATGTATGTTCATTGTTAAGGAAGTGTAGAAAGAAATTCTCCTTGTCCTCTATTCTATTCCTTAAATGTTCTAATGCTGTCCTTTGCGCAGTGTGCCAGTCTGCTGTGACTTAGCATCTTGCACCTCGCTGTCTGCTGCCCCGATTGGCTGATCTGGGCTGTCTGTCAGCCAGTGAGCGAGTCAGGGCAAGCCCCTCACCCCCACTTCCTCCCAATGTCTTGTGACCATCATTCTTTTCCTTTATGGGATTTCACCAACAATTCTAACAGTAAAATGATGCTGCTTGCCATTTTATGCAATTCATCTGAAAAAAAAACTTAGTATGGACACTTAGTGGCAATGTCTATGAAACACACGGTCTGATGCAATAAAAGTAGCAATGTTTGCAACAAAATGTTTTTGAACAATGCTTCAACAATGATATACAGATGTAGTAGCGTTAAGACTCATGCTTTATGAGATGTGTTATCTAAACTACGGTAAATGCGTTAAGCAAACACCTTCAATTTCTTTTGTTTCAAGATAACACGATGAGTTAAGAGTTTGAGTGTTAACCCTGCTACATCTGTATTTGTACTAAAATGTCTATAAAACCCACTGTCTGATGCAATAATGCATTCGCAAACACAGATATAACAATGCAGTAAAATTTCTTTGAACTATGCATTTAAAACTACAGGTACAAAAATAGTATTATTACTAGAGATGAGTGAATTTTTTAAAAATTCGATTCGGCTGGTTCGCTGACTTTTCAGAATAAATTTGGTTCGATCCAAATTTATTCACAGTGAATCGCGTTAAAAAATGGCTATTTCCTGGCTGCAGAGAGCCTTTATAGGGGTGTAGAACACTGTGCCTTGCAATAACACGCATAGGGAGTCTTCTGTGGTAGTGAAATAATACTGTGAGTCAGTATGACATGCAGATGACAGGCGTCGCTCTTAGAATCACTGCACACTTCACTTATTTGGGCAGTCACGGGGCCAAAACTAACCAAATAACTCAAGTATGAACTCAGCCTTACAGGTCAATGTTAGCGCGAAGAAGAAGTGCACTCCTTTTACACCGTCGTCAGCTGATTCCACATAGATGTCCAGAGAACCTGTTCTATGAAATGCTTATACAAGTAGAGCCCTCTGACAGAGTGGAGAGGGGGTCAGCAGTAAGATTGTGTTGATGTCACTGATTATTTTGCCCTACCTCTGATAACCCCCCAAAAATTGATACTGTCTGTGAAACATCCGCATTCACTCAGTCAGCATTTGGTCAGTAATGCTAATGCCAATAAAACAAGAGTGGATCCAAAACGTTAAATGGAATATTTGAATGTCTTCTGTGTTTTGTACCCACTCCTGCTTTGGCTACCAAATCACAAGCCAATTCTGATGGGACCATACAGGCCTTACAGCTGATACACAGACAGGATCTGTTGTTTGTGTCACTTTTCCTGCCTTCTGACAGATCAGAAGAAGGGTCAAATAAATGATGATGTCAGCCAGGCCGAAAGGCAAAACAGTGGCCCAGTCATGAAGTGGGGAGGGTGGGGACAGCATGAGAAATCCACAGAGTTGCCCTATGACATAGTGGTGAGGTGGAAGCAGCACAAGGAGGCCACAGAGTGGAACAATACCAGAGTGTGGAGTTGTCCGCAGCAACAGCATCAGGAGGACGCCACAGAGTGGCACAATGACAGTGTGGAGGTGGCGGGAGCATCAGGAGGCCACAGAGTGGCAAGGTGACATAGTGGGGAGGTGGCAGCAGCATCAGGAGACCACAGAGTGGCAAGGTGACATAGTGTGGAGGAGGCAGCAGCATCAGGACACCACAGAGTGACCGAGAAACAGAGTAGGGATGTGGGTGGCAATACCAGTACCAGCTGAAGATGGTGGGTAAAAGAAGGAGCACTTGGCATCAGATGTGTGGCATCAAGCGGGTGGCTGTATCAGAATGGTAGCTGAGGCAGGTAGCCAGAAGAAACCAATCTCTTTTGTCAAAGTGTTGGTATGGCATGATGGATGATCTAGTCTGATGCATCAGGCATTGGTGGGTGAAAATCCTGTCTGATCCATGCCTGATTCATCTTGACAAAGGTCAGTCTCTTCACATTTTGGGTGGACAGTCGAGTTCTTCTTGGGGTAACTATGGCCCCGCCGCATTAAACACCCTCTCTGATGCCACACTACTGGCCGGGCAGGATAGCTTTTCCAGGGCAAACTCTGCCAGTTGTGGCCACAAATCCAGTTTGGCTGCCCAGTAGTCCAGTGGATCTTCAATGTTGGGTGGCAGGGTGCTGTCCAATATGCCACCACTTGCTGGTTCAGGTCCTGTTCCAGGTCTACCTGCTGCTGCTGGTGAGTAGTTTCTTCACTAGGCGGGTGACAATTCGGTCACTACGCAAACAAGTGAACATGTATCGGGCCATTTGTGCAAGTAACTTGGAGGGACTCCCTGCCTCCATCTCCACTGCATACTGCCACAGTGTGTCTAAGTCCTCTGCCTCGTCTTACTCATCACCCTGTAGTTCCTCTGGCTGCTCCTGCTCCTCCTCTCCTGTCACCTATGTAGAAAAACCACCCATTTCACTACACATTGCTTGTGCTCCAATGTCCTCCTTGTCCTCCTCCAGTTCACAGAGGCGTATCTATCGCGAGGCAAACAAGGCATTTGCCTGGGGCGGCACTTGCCAATGGGGCGGCAAAATGCCTTGTTTGCCTACACAAATACTTGCCGATCGATCCGATCCTTCACTATGCCGCTGCGAGCGGCAGCATCGCCGGCGCCGCATAGTGAAGGATCGGATCGTTCACTTATCTCCTCCTCCTCCCGACCCCAGCTGTTTTCCTACCCGGCCTTGCTACCCACGTCACTTCCAGTAGTGACGTGGGAGGTGCGTCTCTTCCCTCCGCTCCTGACTGGGTTTGTTGGCGCAGGCCCCGTAGCAGAATATTCCGGCCCGGCCAGTGCGCATGCCCGAAGCGCAGTAGGAGGCGTAGTAGCAGAAAATTCCGGCTCCTACTGCGCCTGCGCCGAGGCGCCTTATTTGCGCATGCGCAGTGGGTCAAAATATTCAAAATACAAGCGGCAGCCACAGCCGGCCGGGAAAAGTCTGCCCAGACCGGCTCCCTCCTCACACAGACAGTTGGCCACTTTGCCTGACTGACTCCTGGCCTACGTACCCTGCGAGGAGTGTCCAGACCAGGACCAGGTCCTGAGGTCCAGGCAGAGGAACAAACAGGAGTGAGTGAGAGTGAGACAAGAGAGTTAAAAAGCACAGTTCACAGTGAGAGTGAGACTCATAAATAAAGGTGGTATGATGTCAGACTGTCTATAGTGGCCCTGGCCTCTCCTTGAGGCTGCCCCATACAGACTGTATGGCCTGGGGCAGCCTCGAGGAGAGGCCAGGGTCACCATAGACAGTCTGACATCATACCACCTTTATTTATGACACAGACACAGTGCACTATTTGCTTGTGGCAGCCGGGCAGCCCCCAATCCCCCATACAGTTTAGTGTCTCCTTGCGGCTGCCCCTGGCCCCCCATACAGTATAATGTCTCCTTATGTTTGCCCCCAAATATGCCATACAGTATGTATAATGTCTCCTTGTGGCTGCCCCCCCCCCATACAGTATAACGTCTCCTTGTGGCTGCCCCAGTGCCCCATACAGTATAACGTCTCGTTGAGGCTGCCCCCATACGGTATAAGGTCTCCTTGAGGCTGCCCCATACGGTATAACGTCTCCCTGAGGCTTCCCCATACAGTATAAGGTCTCCTTGAGGCTGCCCTATACAGTATAACATCTCCTTGAGGCTGCCCCATGCAGTACAACGTCTCCTTGAAGATGCCCCATGCAGTACAACTTCTCCTTGAGGATGCCCCATGCAGTACAACGTCTCCTTGAGGCTGCCCCATACGGTATAACGTCTCCTTGAGGCTGCCTATATACATTATAACGTCTCCCTAAGGCTTCCCCATACAGTATAAGGTCTCCTTGAGGCTGCCCTATACAGTATAACATCTCCTTGAGGCTGCCCCATGCAGTACAACGTCTCCTTGAGGATGCCCCATGCAGTACAACATCTCCTTGTGGCTGCCCCATACAGTATAACGTCTCCTTGAGGCTGCCCCATACAGTATAACATCTTGAGGCTGCCCCCATACGGTATAAGGTCTCCTTGAGGCTGCCCCATGCAGTATAACGTCTCCTTGTGGCTGTCCCATACAGTATAACATCTCCTTATGTCTGCCCCCATACAGTATGTATAATGTCTCCTTGTGGCTGCCCCCGCCCCCCATACAGTATAACGTCTCCTTGTGTTTTTTCTTTTAAACGGGATTTATCGCGATATATATCGTTATCGCGATAAATTTCTTACTATCGTTATCGACTGAATATTTTTGATATCGCCCAACCCTAGGTGGAGTCACGGGCCGGCAACGCTAGGGTGAGCCTTATCTCCTCCAAGTGCAGAACAGATCCTGCACACGGTCACCGTGAACACTGAGTCTGCTGTCTTCAAAAACTGTAAGTACTTAAATTAGAGTAATTCACAAAAAATCTATTACGTAGATGTTTTATGGGGTAAGGGGTTGGGTGGTTATAGGGGGGAGAATTAGGGAGGGTTTAGGCTACTTTCACACTAGCGTTCGTCGGTCCGCTCGTGAGCTCCGTTTGAAGGGGCTCACGAGCGGACCCGAACGCAGCCGTCCAGCCCTGATGCAGTCTGAATGGAGCGGATCCGCTCAGACTGCATCAGTCTGGCGGCGTTCAGCCTCCGCTCCGCTCGCCTCCACACGGACAGGCGGACAGCTGAACGCTGCTTGCAGCGTTCGGGTGTCCGCCTGGCCGTGCGGAGGCGTGCGGATCCGTGCGGATCCGTCCAGACTTACAATGTAAGTCAATGGGGACGGATCCGTTTGAAGATGCCACAATATGGCTCAATCTTCAGGTGGATCCGTCCCCCATTGACTTTACATTGAAAGTCTGGACGGATCCGTACCAGGCTATTTTCACACTTAGGCTGTTATATGCTAAAATAATGCAGACGGATCCGTACTGAACGGAGCCTCCGTCTGCATTATTATGATCGGATCCGTTCAGAACGCTAGTGTGAAAGTAGCCTTAATAGGGCACTCGCACTTGCATCTCTCTCTGCTCTGTCCCTGATTAAAGTCTGACTGTTGCCATGGAGAGCAGACAGCAAGCCGACCTCCATGAGAAGCAGCATGCTCCTTCAGAGCCTCCTTCCATTATAGCCGAGCAGCACGTGCTACGTCTGTTGATTTTCAGTGACGTTATGTCTGTTGATTTTCACTGATGCTCTGTCGGTTGATTTTCACAGCATTGGTACTATTCTTAGCAGCCATGAGTGACGGGCGAAAAAGGCTAAGTGGAGCAGGTTACCGAAAAAATGCAAAAATTAGGCGTGAAAAACAAGCCAGGGAGCTTGAACAGACAGGAAAAATTTAGCAATTTTTCACGAAACCTGTGGCTTCTTCTAATACTGAGCAGGGTGAGGAGGTAGTTGAAGATTTAACTGCTGACATCTGTGAAACTGATGTTGCTACATCATGCAGTTATGATACTTCCATAGCTACCAGTAGTACTAGTATTGCCAGAGAAACAGAGACTTCTGAATCAGGTCCTTCGAGTTCAGTAGAATTTGATGATCCTGTTGTACAAATAGGAGTGAGCTCTGACCCTGCTGAATGGGTTTTAAATGATTGCACCAGAGACCATGTGGCTAAACATGGAATAATTCAAAATGAGAATCTGGACTTTACACAGTCGAGAAGGCTGTATGCGGACCATTCTAGGTTGCTAACTAAACACCTTTTTGAAAAAGAAAACTTTAATGGAGAGAAACAAAAAAGGAGCTATTTGGTTTACTCCAAAAGCAAAGGAGTAGTGTTTTGTGCTCCATGTCGTTTGTTTGGTGGCAAATCCCAGTTGGCAGAAAGTGGCTTCAATGACTGGAAAAATGGCACGGCTCGATTAAATGAACACGAGCGTTCAGCTGAACACAAATCCTGTGTGCTATCTTTAAAATCGAGAGCATGTACACTGGGGAGAATTGATGAAAGTTTTACAAAGCAGCGTTCTGATGAAATTCAATATTGGAGAAATGTTTTAAAAAGAGTTGTTGCTGCAGTTAAGGCACTTGGCACTCGAGGACTTGCTTTCAGAGGGAAAGATGACCGTTTTGGTTCCACACATAACGGAAACTACATGATGATGTTTGAATTTCTGTCAGAATTTGACCCATTTATAGCAGAACACATTGCCCGTTACGGCAATGCAGGAAAAGGAGTCACATCTTACCTCTCATTCACTACCTGTGAGCAGTTTATTCAGCTTATGGCAGATTCTGTTACAAAGCAGATAGTTAAGGAGGCAAAGGCTGCTAAATATTACTCTATCAGTGTTGATTCAACACCGGATAGCTCCCACACGGATCAGCTGGCCTTTATCTTAAGGTATGTCAAGGAAGATGGCTTACCGATTGAGCGCTTTCTACATTTTATTCCAAATCCTGGACATAAATCGGAACAACTGGCTGAAGTGGTCCTCACCACTCTTAAGTCATATGATCTTGATATTGCCAACTGTCGTGGTCAATCATATGACAATGCAAGCAATATGTCTGGCCATTATAGAGGATTGCAAGCCAGAATTCTGGAAAGAAACCCACTTGCTGTGTATATTCCATGCGCTGCACACTCTTTAAATCTAGTAGGGAAGCATGCTGCTGAAAGTTGTCCTGAAGCCTGTTCATTCTTTGGTCTCCTACAATACCTTTACATTTTTTTTACTGCTTCCACTCACAGATGGGAGATTTTACAAAAACACTTATCATCTGTGCCAAACACTGTAGCGGTAAAGAGATTATCTGACACACGATGGTCAGCCAGGGAAGATGCCTGTCGAAGCTTAAATCGAAATTGGACTCAAGTAATCGAAGCCTTAACAAAAATTAAGGAAAATACAGCAGAGGCACCAGGAACATGCAAGGAAGCTGAAGGTCTTCTGAATAAAATACAACGTCTGGAGACTGCACTTATGAGTGGTTTGTGGGGTACTATCCTGGATAGATTTGGTGCAGTTAGCAAAAAACTCCAAAGCATTGGTATTGATGTTGGAATTGTAGGGGAGCTGTATGAGTCACTGATCCAGTTTGTTCGAGAAACCAGAGGCCTATTCCCGACTTTTGAAGCTGCTGCAATGGAAAAATCAGTTGTGAAGGATTATGAGACTAAGAGGAAAGGTGTACAAGCACGGAAAGTTTCAGCAACTTCCAGCAAGACACAGGCAGAGGTAGCCCAAGAAAACTTTCGCATTAACACCTTTTATGTTATTTGTGACAACTTAGTTGCTGAACTTATGAGAAGAAAATCGGCATATGACTCTTTTGTTGGAAAGTTTAAATTCATTACTGAACTATCAAAAACTGAGCCATCAGCAATTTCACAGCATGCAAATAACCTTTGTTCTTCTTACAGCAAAGACTTGGAACAGGAGTGTTTTGTTGATGAGTGCCTCCACTTTCGTTCATACTTAATAAGTTCTTCTGCAGAAGATACCTCTGTTCTGGTGATGTCCCGAATGATAAGAGAGAGAGGATTGCAAAGTATTTATTTAAATGTGGACATTGCTCTCAGAAAGTTTTTGTGTACTGCAGCAACAAATTGCTCAGCTGAGCGTTCTTTCTCGACTTTGAAGCGAGTGAAGAACTACTTGCGATCCAGAATGGGAGAGGAAAGATTGAACTCCCTGGCAGTGTTGGCAATAGAGTCTGAACTCACAAAATCTTTGGACTATGAAGAGCTCATCAACAGCTTTGCCACACAGAGAGTTCGGCGAAAGGCATTTTAGTTTCCAAGTATAATTTAGATCTTAATATTCAACAGTTTGCACTTAAGTCAGAAATGTTTACAGTTTCATTTGTTGTATTCAACAAGTTGCATTTCAGTTTAATATATTAATATATTTAATTAAAGTCATCTAAGTTATTAAAAACCTCATCGTGTCCGTTTCAGGATAAATTAATTGATGTAAGTAAATGGTGTGTGAAAGTCTGTGCTATGGCTAAAGTAATGTAATGGACTGGATGTGTTGATATGTACAGTGGCATTGTCTTGTATGAATGACACAAATTGTGTATGCATGTCCAGTAACAGCTGTTGAAGCCTTGGTGCTGTTACTGCTCATGTGGACTCTGGACTGACCTTGTGCTAATTCAAACAATTTGAAGACGTGATCAATATAGTATAGTTGACCTGGATGACTGATCTTTGTAAAGTGGTTGAATTTACACTTTATATTACTATATGTAAAGATTCTCTTAAAATAATAGATGGTGCAGAAAACACAAAATATTGTCCTTCGTTATTCACTTTTAAATACAGAAAGGAAGATGTGAAGCTCCGACAGGAAAGGGTGGGGCCTAAAGAGGAAGGGGCGGGGTTTACAGAGGAAGGGGTTTGGCCGTGACAGGAAGGGGTGGGTTAAATTTATATTAGGGGGTGCCCAAGTTTAGTCTCGCCTAGGGCAGCACAAAACCAAGATACACCACTGCCAGTTCAGCCCCCACAGGGCTCATGTGGCCGTGAGATGCAGACGCCAAGCAGATGTTGACTGCCTGAAATCGGCTGTGTGCCACTGAGTGAAGCAGCGGTTGCTGCGGCAGGCTGGACCACCACATTGGAGCCACGATTCTCCCAGGCTACTTTATGGTGACGCTGCATATTTTGTCGCAGGGCCATGGTGCCAACATTGGCACCCTGGCCACGCTTCACCTTCTGCCCACAGATTCTACATATGGCCATGTTCACCTCCTCCGGCGGCTTAACAAGAAACTGCCACACCGCTGAATAGGTGATTTTACCCCCAACACTACGCACTGACTGCTACCCACGCTGAACCCGTGCACCGCTACTTCCCGGGCAGGCAGGCTCCTGCGAAGCAGCTGGTCTACCCCGGGCACGTTTGGCTAATGACCTCCCACTGCTGCCACCCTGCTGACTCCTGGCCATGCTAGCGACTTGCTGGCTCCACCGCTGCCTCACGGGCAAGCTGACAACCTCTTCTCCCTACGATGAAGCCCCTTCGTCACCCAGCTCCCAAGTGAGATCAGCTACATCATCATCATCTTCGAGTACTGTCTGCAGGTCACTGATATCCTCCTCAACTGGCTCTGGGTCAGGAGCCTCACCGCTCACAACACTAGCTCCCACGCCACGCTTCTCATCACTACTTGCACACCTAGTTGAGGAAGCAGCGGATGTCTCCTCCACATCTTGGCTTGCCAGTAGCTGCTGACTGTCTTCTAGTAGCTTGTCCTCACTCCATAGTGGAGCTGAGCCCACAGGATACAATACTTCTCTGGGTGAGGGAACAGAAAAGGACAGAGGCAGGTTGAGGACAGTTGAGGGCACAGGGCCTGCTCCCGTGCCATGCCAAATAAGGGTTGTGTCTGACGAACCCACTGACTCTTGGCTTGGGGTGCCTGATGTCACTTGCGACAAAGTCGAAGATCAAGTCTACTATTCAAGAACCACTGGGTTGCTGGTCAAGACACGACTGCTAGCTGACACTGGGAGATCAGGCCTCTCGAAGTAACCCCTGCTGCCACGGCCCCATACTTTACTGCGACCTCTGCTTGCGCAAGGAGGCACATGCAGGAGTAAATATGTTGTTTATCTCGTCTCATGTGTATGTGGTAGATTTTATGTAGGCAAGACTATTAGGAATATGAATGAAAGATTTAGAGAACATCTGAATTCCATTAACACAGGGAAAGGGTGTCCATGATTAATAGAACATGTAAGATTGGAACATAACATTGACAGCAAGGTTTTGAGGTTTGCAGTAATTGAGTTAGTATGCAATCGACCACAAAGGGGCGATAGACATCGAGAGCTCTTGAGAAGAGATTCAAGATGGATATTACGATCCGGAGCTATGGGCCTGCTAGGTTTGAATGACAGAAATGATTTAGGAGTATTCTTGTAGATAGCATATCATTTTTGATTGTGATCTCTTTTGATTTTAAGTTATGTTGTTTTGTATATTTTTTTTATGTATGGCATCGAGCCTCTGGTGATGTCACTAATATGTTCCGCCCAGAGGTTTGTGCGTCAGAACGTGAGCAGCCTGAGGAAGGGCTGAGGCGCGAAACGGCCGTCGCCATGAGTTACTGCCTGCGGTATTTTGATCTGCCCCATGCCTGTACTGATTTTATATGACAAGTCGGAAATAAAGAAACCCATCTTTTTGGTGAGTGCTGCTTGCTAGTGTTGATCAAGCATGCTCGGCTGAACACCAGTTCGGCTCGAGCATATTCAGCCGAATACCACATGTGCTCGAGCGCAATGCTCGTGTCTCCTCCCCGCACATTTGTTGGCTTCTGTGCAGCCAATAAACGTGCAAGTAAGTACTGTCCTTCACTGTAAAGTCTCATTCACATGTCAGTGTTTTGGTCAGTGATTTCCATCAGTGATTGGCTAGATGCACACGACCGTGGTGTGTTTTGCGGTCCGTGGCAATTTGCGGAGCGGCACGGACAGCCTTTAATGTAACTGCCTATTCTTGTCCACAAAGCGCGGACAAGAATAGGACATGTTATATTTTTTTTGCTGGGCCACGGAACGGAGCAACGGATGCGGACAGCACACGGAGTGCTGTCCGCATCTTTTGCGGCCCCATTGAAGTGAATGGGTCCACATCCGAGCCACCAAAACTGCGGCTCGGATGCAGACCAAAACAACGGCCGTATGCATGAGGCCATTGTGAGCTAAAACCAGGATTGAAGCCTCCACAGACATAAGGTACAAGCAGGGGCGGATTAAGTGCATGATAGGCCCGGGGCTGTCTACCCAACTTGTCCCCCCCCCCCCTCCATTTTTGTATGAAGAGGCTGCGGTGCTTTATGAGCGCCACAGTCTCTTCTTAGGCCATATGACATCTTCAGACAAAAAAAAAAAAATACCCCAAATTGGGTCCTAAACTGAAAAATTTAGTCGTCAAATTTAAAATACATATAATTGTAATAAAAAAGACATGGAGGAGAATACAGCACCACATACCTGTTACATCCAGTGACATCTCCTGTCATGTAGACCTTCTATTTCCTCTTCTCCTCCATTTGACCCAGACCACCATGACAAATTCTTTTAGCTGCATCTCGTCTCTACAGTTTGTAACACAGACACGTTAGATTTCTCAATTTTTCCATCAACCTCCTCATCCTGGTGTCCCCACAGTGTCATCCTGCTGCCACCCCCAATACTGTACCCGTTGCGCTCCCCAATGCCCCAGGAACTATACTGCTGAAAAAATAGTGACCCTGATAGATATAATTGGGGTAATTTATCAAACTGGTGTAAAGTAGAACTGGATTTCCAAAAGAGCTGTCAAATATGAAAGGTGGAATCTGATTGGCTGCTATGGGCAACTAAGCCAGTTCTGCATTACACCAGTTTGATAAATTACCCCAAATGTTCCTATAGTGTCCACAGCAGCTATAATGTCCCCTAGAGACCCCCAGTAATAATACCACCCTCTATTGTGCTCCAGGCAATAATCCCTGTATAGTGTCCCCAGAAATAATAGAATTGCCCCTATAGTGCCTCCCCAATAGCAACACCCCCATATAGTAATTTCCACCACACTGCCCCCACATAGTAATCCCCCCATAGTAATTTGCCCCCACACAGTAATTTTCCCCAAACTGCCCCATATAGTAGTTTGCCCCCACACAGTAATTTGCCCCACACTGCCCACATATAGTAGTTTGCCCCCACACAGTAATTTGCCCCACACTGCCCCCACATAGTAATTTGCCCCACACTGCCCCCACATAGTAATTTGCCCCATACTGCCCCCACATAGTAATTTCCTCCACACTGCCCCCACATAGTAATTTCCTCCACACTGCCCCCACATAGTAATTTCCTCCATACTGCCCCCACATAGTAATTTCCTCCACACTGCCCCCACATAGTATTTTGCCCCCACATAGCAATTTTCCCACATAGCAATTACCCCACACTGTCCCCACATAGAAATTACCCCACACAGAAATTACCCCACACTGTCCCCACATTGCAATTTCCCCCACACAATAGTTCCCCCACATAGTAATTTGCCCCCACACTGCCCCATATAGCAATTTCCCCACACTGCCCCCACATAGCAATTTCCCCACACTGCCCCCACATAGCAATTTGCCCCCACACTGCCCCATCTAGTAATTTGCCCCCACACTGCCCCATCTAGTAATTTGCCCCCACACTGCCCCATCTAGTAATTTGTCCCCACATAGTATTCCCTCTCATAATAATTTGCCCCCACACAATAGTTTTCCCCACACTGCCCCCACACAGTAATTTGCCCCCACATAGCAATTACCCCACACTGTCCCCACATAGAAATTACCCCACACTGTCCCCACATAGAAATTACCCTACACTGTCCCCACATAGAAATTACCCTACACTGTCCCCACATAGAAATTACCCTACACTGTCCCCACATAGTAATTTGCCCCCACACTGCCCCATCTAGTAATTTGCCCCCACACTGCCCCATCTAGTAATTTGTCCCCACATAGTATTCCCTCTCATAATAATTTGCCCCCACACAATAGTTTTCGCCACACTGCCCCCACACAGTAATTTGCCCCCACATAGCAATTACCCCACACTCTCCCCACATAGAAATTACCCCACACTGTCCCCACATAGAAATTACCCTACACTGTCCCCACATAGAAATTACCCTACACTGTCCCCACATAGAAATTACCCTACACTGTCCCCACATAGAAATTACCCCACACTGTCCCCACATAGAAATTACCCCACACTGTCCCCACATAGAAATTACCCCACACTGTCCCCACATAGAAATTACCCCACACTGTCCCCACATAGAAATTACCCCACACTGTCCCCACATAGAAATTACCCCACACTGCCCCCACACACTAGTTTCCCCCACACAATAGTTTCCCCCACATAGTAATTTGCCCCCACATAGTCCCCACATAGCAATTACCCCCACACAATAGTTTCCCCCACACTGCCCCAGATAGAAATTTGCCCCCACATAGTAGTCCCTCCCATAATAATTTGCCCCCACACAGCAATTTGCCCCCACACAATAGTTTCCCCCACACTGCCCCATCTAGTAATTTGCCCCCACATAGTAGTCTCTCTCATAATAATTTGCCCCCACATAGTATTCCCTCATAATAATTTGCCCCCACACTGCCCCATCTAGTAATTTGCCCCCACATAGTATTCCCTCCCATAAAAATTTGGCCCCATACAGCCCCCACATTCCCCCCCATGTTTATCTTCCCTAATAGGTCCTCCTGTGTCCCCCCCAAGTAGGCAAATGAAATAAAAAAATAAAAAATGAACAAAAAATGAAAAAATAAATACTCACCTATGTCCAGGGCCAGGCGCTTGCTCGCAGAGGAAGGAAGGCGGGCGGGATGAGTCAGGCGCGTCACAGTGCTGCGTCCCGGCACAGGCGCGCGATTATGTCATCACGCACGCCTGCGCCGGGATTTCACTACCGCATAGGCCTAAGGCCTGAGGCCTATGCGCTGAATGCCGGTGATCGGCGACGGGACAGGGAGCTATGCGCTCCCGTGCCCCGCCGCAGTATGTGGGCGTTCGGGTCAGCGTTGGGCCCCCCAGCAGGGCTGGGCCCGGGGCTGCCGACCCGAACGGCCCTATTGTAATCCGCCACTGGGTACAAGGGAAAGATCTGCACCTGTTCTATTTAGAACTGCCCCTAGTTTTGGCTCAGAATCAATGATGGAAATTGCTGACCAAAACACTGATGTGTGAATGAGGCATAATGCCGTAGCCATGTTGGTTACTGGCATTACAGTGATTGACTGGTCGGAACGATGACACGTGTTCGGCTCAATGTTAGTCAGGGAGAGCTGTGCTGAAGAAGGGAAAGATAGTGTAGGGAGTGACATTTTTTTTTCTTTCAGTAGACAAACTTGTCAAAGACCCAAAAGTCCTTTAAAGGACTATTGTTGTGTGTGGCAGCAGCAATATATATTTTTATCGCATCCTGCGCTAAATAGCTTGCAATAGTTAGGCCGCTGCAGACAGCAACATTATCTGTGCTACATCTCCTGTGTAATGTGTGCGCATCCCAAAAATATCAGTGACATCCTATGTACTTTTTCTGTAGACGGTGTCTGCTGTAGACAGTGACATTAGCTGCGCTACATCTCCTGTGTAACTTTTCCACAACCAAGGGACGTCGTTAGGGCAAAACATTCGGGGCTTGAGCCCCGGGTGTTTTGACCAGTGCCCCGAATGTTATGCTGGCAGTCATTTCCACACAATCTCCTGCACAGCCTGGAGCCTGACTCCGCCCACTCATGTGACTGATCATGTGCTCCTGACATCATGAAAGGTCCTTTTGCCCGCTAGGAACTATCATCTCCTGAGGTAGGACATGTGAATGGAGCATTTCTAGGTGCATGTTTTGGCTGTATTCTGCCCCCTGCCCTGTACTGTACCCCCTATGCAGCACTGTGTGTGGCTCCTGACCTGTAGTGTGCCCCCCCATGCTGCACTGTGTATACCCCCTATGCTGTATTTTGCTCCCTGACCTGTACTGTGCACCACATGCTGCCCCCTGCCCTATGCTGCACTGTGTGTTCCTCCTGCCCTGTACTGTACCCCCTATAATGCACTGTGCCCCCTATGCTGCACTGTGTGTGCCCCTGCCTTATACTGTACCCCCTATAATGCACTGTGCCCCCTATGCTGCACTGTGTGTGTGGCTCCTGACCTGTAGTGTGCCCCCCATGCTGCACTGTGTATACCCCCTATGCTGTATTTTGCTCCCTGACCTGTACTGTGCACCACATGCTGCCCCCTGCCCTATGCTGCACTGGGTGTGCCTCCTGCCCTGTACTGTACCCCCTATAATGCACTGTGCCCCCTATGCTGCACTGTGTGTGCCCCTGCCTTATACTGTACCCCCTATAATGCACTGTGCCCCCTATGCTGCACTGTGTGTGTGGCTCCTGACCTGTACTGTGCCCCCTATGCTGCACTGTGTGTGCCCCCTGCCTTATACTGTACCCCCTATAATGCACTGTGTCCCCTGCCCTTTAGTGTGCCCCCTATGCTGCATTGTACCCCTATGCTGCACTGTGCGTCCTCCCCTTGCCCTGTACTGTACCCCCTATACTAATACTGTGCCCTGTACATTGCAGCCTCCCTTCTCTGTCTCTAGTGCTTCCCACTTGGCACTATCATGGCACACTAAGGCCGGTTTCACATCACGTTTTGCCATTTGTCTAATGCAGGGGTAGGCACCTACGGCACTCCAGCTGTTGTGAAACTACAACTCCCAGCATGCATTAATGCTCTTCTCTTCTCATAACTCCTATAGAAATTAATGGAACATGCTGGGAATTGTGGTTTCCCAACAGCTGGAGTGCCGAAGGTTGCTGACCCCTGGTAATGTATACATAAAATGTATATGTTAACAGGTGACTAATGTACACGTTTTTTTTTTTTACCAGACTTTGCAGGATACAAAAGCGTAGTGTGCTGCGATTTTGTATCCCATTTTCCAACGTAAACATCAAACGGATGGCAAAAATGTGATGCAAACTCTCCCTTACATATGCACATATAGGATACCAGGATAGTCATGGAGGTGGGGGCCCCCATACAAAATTTTGCTGTGGGGCCAAGTCAGTTCTAGCTACGCCCCTGGCTGGCAGGGCAGGCCGCTCTGACTCTCCTGCGCTGCGCAGCCCCGCCATCCTAATCCGTATCCTGCAGTAACTGAACTTTAAAACAGCGCTCATGATCCCATTACTATCTTACACACTCAGCTCCGGAAACATGCAGTGCGGGCGGCGCTCGCTCACTGACGTCACGCGCCTGCTCCTCCAACTAGGCAGCGCAGGCGCGTGATGTCAGTGAGTGAGCGCCGCCCGCACTGCATGTTACTGGAGCTGAGTGTGTAAGTCAAGATAGTAATGAGATGAGCGCTGGTTTAAAGTTCAGTTACTGCAGGATACGGATTACTGAGGGGATGATCCGTGGGGTTGCCCAGACAGCTAGGCCCTTCACAGTAGTTATTAACCCCTTCCAGCAGTCCTCCATTCACTGAAGGGGGGACTGCTGAAAGGGGTTAATAACTACTGTGAAGGGAGGACTGCTGAAAAGGGTTAATAACTACTGTGAAGGCCCATGAGGGCGTGGCTTCATGGGGTGGGGGCGTGGCTTCACAGAGGCGTGATACAATGGGCTTGTGTCCCAGGGGGTTTTCAGACCCTAGCAACGCCCCTGCTACAACCCAAATGCCTTTGACATTCCCTGAAATTTGATATTAGTCGCTGCTGACATCAGCAACATTATCTGCGGTATTTCTCCTGTGTAACGTGTGCACATCCCAAAAATATCAATGACATCCAGTGTGCGTTTTCCATAGATGGTGTCCGCTGCGGACAGTGACATTACCTGGGGTACATCTCCTAGGGTACATTCCCTGTAATTTTATATTAGCCGCTGCTGACATCAGCAACATTATCTGGGGTATTTCTCCTGTGTAACGTGTGTGCATCCCAAATACCTTTAATTTTTTGCTGCATACGCTTACAAATCCTACGCTATTGTACATGTGACATACTTTCAAGCATATTTAATATGAAGAAGGCGAGCAGTAAGGGACAGGGAAGTGGCCGTGATTCTGATGGTGCACGCAGAGGCCGTAGGCCTGGGCGCGTTGAAACTGTGCCTACTGCCAGAGCACAAGAAAAACAATCATCCACAATACCTAGCTTCATGTCCCAGTTTGCAGGGCAGTGCAGGACAACGCTCTTGAAGTCAGACCAGTGCGACCAGGTGGTCGGTTGTATTGCAGCAGATAATGCTTCCAGTCAGTTAAGCACCACCCTGTCTTCCACAAAGTCCAGTCTCAGTAGCCACGAGTCTGGTCAACACAATCCTCACCCTGATCATCCTTCCTCCCACCATGGAGAGTCTTGCCAAACAAGTGATCCCACACTCGGATATTCCAAGGAGCTCTTTTCAGCTCCATTCCTTCATTTGGGTCTCTTAACAAGCCCGCTTGAAGAGGGACATGAGATCTTGTGCCCTGATTCTCAAACTCTTCAGCATCTACAGTCAGAAGAAGATGACGGTGGGAAACAGCAATTAGTGTTTTGCAAGGTGGATGATGATGATGAGACACAGTTGCCAATAAGTCAACGGCAATTAGTGTCTCAAGAGGTTGATGATGAGGATGAGACACAGTTGTCAATAACTGAGGTTGTTGTTAGGTCAATAAGTCAGGAGGATGAGCAGAGTGAGGAAGTGGAAGAGGAGGTGGTGGACGATGAAATCACTGACCCAACCTGGGAAGGTGGCAAGCCGAGCGAGGACAGAGGGGGAGGGATCCGCAGCACCGCAACAGGCTGGAAGAGCCAGTAGGGTGGCAAAAGGGAGAAGGCGGGCCACACCAAACAGGCCCACAACTGTTCCCTGGAGCACATCCTTGCGTAAATCTCCCTTGCCAAGGGGTAGGTGTTCCGCAGTCTGGCGCTTTTTTGAGGAAAGTGCGGACGACAAAAGAATAGTAGTTTGCAACCTGTGCCATACAAAAATGAGCAGGGGCGTGAACACTAGCAACCTCACCACCACCAACATGATCCGCCACATGGCATAAAACCACTGTAATAGTTGAGCCGAATGCCTGGGTCCATAATCTGTGTCTGCGGGTCACACCACTGCCTCCTCTTCCCCTGTGTTACCTGCTGGCCAATCCCCTGTCGAAGGCACAGGCCCGGATGCCTCCCGCCGGGCACCTGGACCTTCGCAAGCACCATCAGCGACCACATCCACTTCCGTATCCCAGCGCAGCGTAATAATGTCCTTACATTAGGCATTTGAACGCACAAGAGAGGAGTGGGCATGGATGTATGACCTCTGTGAGGTTTTAAGAAACCTTTGAGGTATCAACACAGATGGTGAGCGACGATAACGCTATTATCAGCGTCACCATCCCACTTCTGTGTCTACTTCTAGTTCCCATGGAAGTTTAATTCGATCTGTTAAGCGTTGATGGGCAGAAGAGAAGGAAGAGGGTGAGGAGTCATACTCCTGATGATGACAGCCAAGTCTTGCCTGTTGGGACTATGGCACTAGTGATGGCCTTGCGTTTGCCTGGCGGTCGGTTTGCGGCAAACTTGCGAGTTTGCAATCCGCCGAACATGCGAACATATGGCGATGTCCGCGATCACCATATTCTTTTGCATTGCGCTGAACTTTGACCAATGACACATCCTTCAGGTGCAGGACAGTCAATTGAGACGTTTCAGCACATGGACACACCCCCTACCCTACACAGAGGGGTGTGATATACTTATAATATACTTTTTAACATATAAAGTATATTACAGTGCATTTGTATGCTTCCAGAAATTACTAATTGAGGGCTGCGATCTGAGCTTCCACAAAATAGTGATTGAGGGTTTCCATTTACCTGTCTCCACAAAATACAGATTGCGTGTTTTGATATACTTGCTTCAACTAACAACTGAATGAGGCCTGC
Source organism: Bufo gargarizans (assembly GCF_014858855.1). Lineage (NCBI taxonomy): Eukaryota > Metazoa > Chordata > Amphibia > Anura > Bufonidae > Bufo > Bufo gargarizans. The sequence goes on from NC_058081.1 coordinate 718,257,013, forward strand.
CATACATCAGCTTCTATAAAATAGTGATAGAGGTTTTCCATATACCTGCATCCACAACATTACTGTTTGAGGGTGATAAATCAGCTTCAACTAACAAACTAACAACTGATTGAGGAATGCCATATATCAGCTTCCACAAAATAGTGATAGAGGTTTTCTATATACCTGCGTCCACAAAATACAGATTGCGTGTTTTGATATACCTGCTTCAGCTAACAACTGAATGAGGCCTGCCATACATCAGCTTCTATAAAATAGTGATAGTGGTTTTCCATATACCTGCGTCCTCAAAATTACTGCTTGAGGGTGATATACCTGCTTCAACTAACAACTGTTTGAGGCCTTCCATATATTAGCTTCCACAAAATAGTGATAGAGGTTTTCCATATACCTGCGTCCCTAAAAAATACTGCTTGAGGGTGATATACCAGCTTCAACTAACAACTGATTGGGCCTTCCATATATCATCTTCCACAAAATAGTGATAGAGGTTTTCCATATGCCTGCATCCACAAAATAACTGTTTGAGGGTGATAAATCTGCTTCAACTAACAACTGATCGAGGCATGCCATATATCAGCTTCCACAAAATAGTGATAGAGGTTTTCCATATACCTGCATCCACAAAATACAGATTGCGGGTTTTGACATACATGCTTCAACTAACAACTGATTGAGGCCTGCTATATGTCAGCTTTCACAAAATAGTGATAGTGGTTTTCCTTTTATCTGCGTCCAAAAAAATACTGCTTGAGGGTGATCTACCAGCTTAAACTAACAACTGAACAAGGCCTGCAATATATCAGCTTCCATAAAATAGTGATCAAGGTTTTCCATATACCTGCGTCCACAAAATACAGATTGCGGATTTTGATATACCTGCTTCAACTAACAACTGATTGAGGACTGCCATATATCAGCTTCTTCAAAATAGTGATGGAGGTTTTCCATATACCTGCATCCGCAAAATTACTGCTTGAGGGTGATAAATCAGATTCAACTAGCAACTGATCGAGGCATGCCATATATCAGCTTCCACAAAATAGTGATAGAGGTTTTCCATATACCTGCGTGTACAAAATTACTGCTTCAGGTTCATATACCAGCTTCAACTAACAACTGATTGAGCCCTGCCATATATCAGCTTCCACAAAATAGTTATTGAGGTTGTCCATATACCTGCGTCCACAAAATTACTGCTTGAGGGTGATATACCAGCTCCAACTAAAAACTGATTGAGGCCTGACATATATCACCTTTCTCAAAATAGTGATAGAGGTTTTCCATATACAGTGGTCCCTCAAGTTATAATATTAATTGGTTCCAGGATGACCATTGTATTTTGAAACTATTGTATGTTAAGTAATCAGTTCCAAAGCCCCAAAATGCCATCCAAGATAATCGAAAATTAAGATTTAAGAAAAATAAGCAGATAACTAAAACAGATTGTTTAGATCAGAATCTAAAACATTGTATGTTGATTCTGGTTTCAACTTACGATGGGTCAGAAAAGACCATTGTATGTTGAAAATATTGTATCTTGAGGCCATTGTATCTTGAGGGATCACTGTACCTGCATCCACAAAATTACTACTTGAGGGTGATATACCAGCTTCAACTAACAACTGATTGAGGTCTTCTATATATCAGCTTCCAAAAAATAGTGATAGAGGTTTTCCATATACCTGCGTCCACAAAATTGCTGCTTGAGGGTGATATACCAGCTTTAACTAACAACTGATTAAGGTCTTCTATATATCAGCTTCCAAAAAATAGTGATAGAGGTTTTCCATATACCTGCATCCACAAAATACAGATTGCTGGTTTTGATATACCTGCTTCAACTAACAACTGATTGAGGCCTGCCATATATCAGCTTCCAAAAAATAGTGATAGAGGTTTTCCATATACCTGAGTCCACAAAATTACTGCTTGAGGGTGATATACCTGCTTCAACTAACAACTGATTGAGGCCTGCCATATATCAGCTTCCAAAAAATAGTGATAGAGGTTTTCCATATACCTGTGTTCACAAAATAGAGATTTTGGGTTTTGATATACCTGCTTGAACTAACAACTGAAGGAGGCCTGCCATATATCAGCTTCCACAAAATAGTGATAGAGGTTTTCCATATACCTGCGTCCACAAAATACAGATTGCGGGTTTTGATATACCTGCTTCAACTAACAACTGATTGAGGCCTGCCATATATCATCTTCTACAAAATAGTGATGGAGGTTTTCTATATACCTGCGTCCTCAAAATTACTGCTTTAGGGTGATATACCAGCTTCATCTAACATCTGATTGAGGCCTGCCATATGTCAGCTTCCGAAAAATAGTGATAGAGTTTTCCATTTACCTGCATCCACAAAATTACTGCTTGAGGGTGATTTTCCAGCTTCAACTAACAACTGATTGAGGCCTGCCATTAGGAATGAGCGAACCCGAACTGTATAGTTCGGGTTCGTACCGAATTTTGGGGTGTCCGTGACACGGACCTGAACCCGGACATTTTCGTAAAAGTCCGGGTTCGGGTTCGGTGTTCGTCGCCTTCTTGGCGCTTTTTGAAAGGCTGCAAAGCAGCCAATCAACAAGCGTCATACTACTTGCCCCAAGAGGCCATCACAGCCATGCCTACTATTGGCATGGCTGTGATTGGCCAGAGCACCATGTGACCCAGCCTCTATTTAAGCTGGAGTCACATAGCGCCGCCCGTCACTCTGCTCTGATTAGCGTAGGGAGAGGTTGCGGCTGCGACAGTAGGGCGAGATTAGGCAGATTAACTCCTCCAAAGGACTTGATTAATTGATCGATCTGCAGCTGTGGATCATTGAGCTGCTGATACTCAATTGCTCACTGTTTTTAGGCTGCCCAGACCGTTTGTCAGTCACTTTTTTCTGGGGTGATTGGCGGCCATTTTGTGTCTTGTGGTGCGCCAGCACAAGCTGCGACCAAGTGCATTTAACCCTCAATGGTGTGGTTGTTTTTTGGCTAAAGCCTACATCAGGGTGAAGCTGTCACACCAAGTGCATTTAACCAGCAATAGTCTGTTTATTTTTTGGCCATATACTACATCAGGGGCAAGCTGCGCCTGTCACCAAGTGCATTTAACCCTCAGTAGTGTGGTTGGTCAAGCTGTCACACCAAGTGCATTTAACCAGCAATAGTCTGTTTATTTTTTGGCCATATACTACATCAGGGGCAAGCTGCGCCTGTCACCAAGTGCATTTAACCCTCAGTAGTGTGGTTGGTCAAGCTGTCACACCAAGTGCATTTAACCATCAATAGTGTGGTTATTTTTTGGCCATATCCCAGTCTAATTCTGTCAGTAAACGTATACCTGTCACCCAGCGCCTAAATACTAGGCCTCAAGTTTATATCCAGCTAAATCTGTCGTTACTGGTGTGGCGGGTTAAGTTATTTAGTGTCCGTCAAAGCACATTTTTTGTTCTGGGTTGATATACAATTCCCAATTTAGCAATTTCATAATTTAGTGGTTTCTGCTGTATCAGAGCTATTTGAAATCTATCCCTAAAAGGGTATATCATATTCAAGGTGCACATAGGGTCATTCAGAATAACTTCACACACCCGCTACTGTGCATTTCCAAGTCTAATTCTGTCAGTAAACCTATACCTGTCACCCAGCGCCTAAATACTAGGCCTCAAATTTATATCCTGCAAAATCTGCCGTTACTGCTGTACTGTTGTGGCTGGGCAAGTTATTTAGTGTCCGTCCAAGCACAGTTTTTGTTCTGGGTTGAAATACAATTCCCAATTTAGCAATTTCCTAATTTAGTGGTTTCTGCTGTATCAGAGCTATTTGAAATCTATCCCTAAAAGGGTATATAATATTCAAGGTGCACATAGGGTCATTCTGAATAACTTCACACAACCGCTACTGTGCATTTCCAAGTCAAATTCTGTCAGTAAACCTATACCTGTCACCCAGCGCCTAAATACTAGGCCTCAAATTTATATTCAAACTGAATGGAATGACGTGGTATTAGCAGGAGGTGCTCAAACCCACATGCAGTCGTGCATATATATAGGGGAGCAAATCCTGCACTTGTGGCCCGTTGCTAATGGCAATCCCCAGCAAACATGCATACGGTGGAGGATGCCCGCAGCGAACTACAAGTACCACATTAGACATCCTACACAAGGTGACAATTGTGTGGATGTGATAATCAATATAACAATATAACAAAATAGCAAAAGACAGGTGCACTCTGCGGTATTACTAAATCCTCAAACTGGTTTTAAAATTGAGAGATTAGTCAACATGTCCTACGGTGTAGGACATGTCTAAGCCCGGGCACCGCGACAAGGTTTCTCAAGTAGCCCGGGACCTAACACTCTCCTACCTGTGCCAGTGGGCAAATACCAGGAGCCAGTGGGCAAATTACAGGAGCATAAGGCCGACTCACAAACAACTCACCAGTTACCTCCAGCATGTATCCATGCTTGCAATGGGAGGAGGGAGGAGTCTGCAAGTCCCACTCAAAACTGTCTGGTATGGCCCAGGCCTCACAGGTGCACCTAAATGTGGCCTGTAGATGGAAAACAGGCACATTTAAATTGGAGTTTATATACCTCCAGGAATCTCTATATATACAAACTGAATGGAATGACGTGGTATTAGCAGGAGGTGCTCAAACCCACATGCAGTCGTGCATATATATAGGGGAGCAAATCCTGCACTTGTGGCCCGTTGCTAATGGCAATCCCCAGCAAACATGCATACGGTGGAGGATGCCCGCAGCGAACCACAAGTACCACATTAGACATCCTACACAAGGTGACAATTGTGTGGATGTGATAATCAATATAACAATATAACAAAATAGCAAAAGACAGGTGCACTCTGCGGTATTACTAAATCCTCAAACTGGTTTTAAAATTGAGAGATTAGTCAACATGTCCTACGGTGTAGGACATGTCTAAGCCCGGGCACCGCGACAAGGTTTCTCAAGTAGCCCGGGACCTAACACTCTCCTACCTATGCCAGTGGGCAAATACCAGGAGCCAGTGGGCAAATTACAGGAGCATAAGGCCGACTCACAAACAACTCACCAGTTACCTCCAGCATGTATCCATGCTTGCAATGGGAGGAGGGAGCCCGGGCTACTTGAGAAACCTTGTCGCGGTGCCCGGGCTTAGACATGTCCTACACCGTAGGACATGTTGACTAATCTCTCAATTTTAAAACCAGTTTGAGGATTTAGTAATACCGCAGAGTGCACCTGTCTTTTGCTATTTTGTTATATTGTCAAATTTATATTCAGCTGAATTTGAATTCAATACATTGGGCCAAATAATATTTTTGTTGTTGTGGTGAACGATAACAATGAGGAAAACATTTAGTAAGGGACGCGGACGTGGACATGGTCGTGGTGGTGTTAGTGGACCCTCTGGTGCTGGGAGAGGACGTGGCCGTTCTGCCACATCCACACGTCCTAGTGTACCAACTACCTCAGGTCCCAGTAGCCGCCAGAATTTACAGCGATATATGGTGGGGCCCAATGCCGTTCTAAGGATGGTAAGGCCTGAGCAGGTACAGGCATTAGTCAATTGGGTGGCCGACAGTGGATCCAGCACGTTCACATTATCTCCCACCCAGTCTTCTGCAGAAAGCGCACAGATGGCGCCTGAAAACCAACCCCATCAGTCTGTCACATCACCACCATGCATATCAGGGAAACTGTCTGAGCCTCAAGTTATGCAGCAGTCTCTTATGCTGTTTGAAGACTGTGCTGGCAGGGTTTCCCAAGGGCATCCACCTAGCCCTTCCCCAGCGGTGGAAGACATAGAATGCACTGACGCACAACCACTTATGTTTCCTGATGATGAGGACATGGGAATACCACCTCAGCAAGTCTCTGATGATGACGAAACACAGGTGCCAACTGCTGCGTCTTTCTGCAGTGTGCAGACTGAACAGGAGGTCAGGGAGTAAGACTGGGTGGAAGACGATGCAGGGGACGATGAGGTCCTAGACCCCACATGGAATGAAGGTCGTGCCACTGACTTTCACAGTTCGGAGGAAGAGGCAGTGGTGAGACCGAGCCAACAGCGTAGCAAAAGAGGGAGCAGTGGGCAAAAGCAGAACACCCGCCGACAAGAGACTCCGCCTGCTACTGACCGCCGCCATCTGAGACCGAGCACCCCAAAGGCAGCTTCAAGGAGTTCCCTGGCATGGCACTTCTTCAAACAATGTGCTGACGACAAGACCCGAGTGGTTTGCACGCTGTGCCATCAGAGCCTGAAGCGAGGCATTAACGTTCTGAACCTTAGCACAACCTGCATGACCAGGCACCTGCATGCAAAGCATGAACTGCAGTGGAGTAAACACCTTAAAAACAAGGAAGTCACTCAGGCTCCCCCTGCTACCTCTTCTGCTGCTGCCGCCTCGGCCTCTTCTGCTGCTGCCGCCTCGGCCTCTTCTGCTGCTGCCGCCTCGGCCTCTTCCTCCGCCTCTGGAGATACGTTGGCACCTGCCGCCCAGCAAACAGGGGATGTACCACCAACACCACCACCACCTCCGTCACCAAGCATCTCAACCATGTCACACGTCAGCGTTCAGCTCTCCATCTCACAAACATTTGAGAGAAAGCGTAAATTCCCACCTAGCCACCCTCGATCCCTGGCCCTGAATGCCAGCATTTCTAAACTACTGGCCTATGAAATGCTGTCATTTAGGCTGGTGGACACAGACAGCTTCAAACAGCTCATGTCGCTTGCTGTCCCACAGTATGTTGTTCCCAGCCGCCACTACTTCTCCAAGAGAGCCGTGCCTTCCCTGCACAACCAAGTATCCGATAAAATCAAGTGTGCACTGCGCAACGCCATCTGTAGCAAGGTCCACCTAACCACAGATACGTGGACCAGTAAGCACGGCCAGGGACGCTATATCTCCCTAACTGCACACTGGGTAAATGTAGTGGCAGCTGGGCCCCAGGCGGAGAGCTGTTTGGCGCACGTCCTTCCGCCTCCTGTTGCCACCTCCTCCTTCTCGGCTTCCTCCTCCTCTTCTTCCACCTGCTCATCCAGTCAGCCACACACCTTCACCACCAACTTCAGCACAGCCCGGGGTAAACGTCAGCAGGCCATTCTGAAACTCATATGTTTGGGGGACAGGCCCCACACCGCACAGGAGTTGTGGCGTGGTATAGAACAACAGACCGACGAGTGGTTGCTGCCGGTGAGCCTCAAGCCCGGCCTGGTGGTGTGCGATAATGGGCGAAATCTCGTTGCAGCTCTGGGACTAGCCGGTTTGATGCACATCCCTTGCCTGGCGCATGTGCTGAATTTGGTGGTGCAGAAGTTTATTCACAACTACCCCGACATGTCAGAGCTGCTGCATAAAGTGCGGGCCGTCTGTTCGCGCTTCCGGCGTTCACATCCTGCCGCTGCTCGCCTGTCTGCGCTACAGCGTAACTTCGGCCTTCCCGCTCACCGCCTCATATGCGACGTGCCCACCAGGTGGAACTCCACCTTGCACATGCTGGACAGACTGTGCGAGCAGCAGCAGGCCATAGTGGAGTTTCAGCTGCAGCACGCATGGGTCAGTCGCACTGCGGAACAGCACCACTTCACCACCAATGACTGGGCCTCCATGCGAGACCTGTGTGCCCTGTTGCGCTGTTTTGAGTACTCCACCAACATGGCCAGTGGCGATGACGCCGTTATCAGCGTTACAATACCACTTCTATGTCTCCTTGAGAAAACACTTAGGGCGATGATGGAAGAGGAGGTGGCCCAGGAGGAGGAGGAGGAGGAGGAGGAAGAGGGGTAATTTTTAGCACTTTCAGGCCAGTCTCTTCGAAGTGACTCAGAGGGAGGTTTTTTGCAACAGCAGAGGCCAGGTACAAGTGTGGCCAGCCAGGGCCCACTACTGGAGGACGAGGACGAGGATGAGGAGGAGGTGAAGGAGGATGAGGATGAGGATGAAGCATGGTCACAGCGGGGTGGCACCCAACGCAGCTCGGGCCCATTACTGGTGCGTGGCTGGGGGGAAAGGCAGGACGATGACGATACGCCTCCCACAGAGGACAGCTTGTCCTTACCCCATGGCAGCCTGGCACACATGAGCGACTACATGCTGCAGTGCCTGCGCAACGACAGCAGAGTTGCCCACATTTTAACCTGTGCGGACTACTGGGTTGCCACCCTGCTGGATCCACGCTACAAAGACAATGTGCCCACCTTACTTCCTGCACTGGAGCGTGATAGGAAGATGCGCGAGTACGAGCGCACGTTGTAGACGCGCTACTGAGAGCATTCCCAAATGTCACAGGGGAACAAGTGGAAGCCCAAGGCCAAGGCAGAGGAGGAGCAAGAGGTCGCCAAGGCAGCTGTGTCACGGCCAGCTCCTCTGAGGGCAGGGTTAGCATGGCAGAGATGTGGAAAAGTTTTGTCAACACGCCACAGCTAACTGCACCACCACCTGATACGCAACGTGTTAGCAGGAGGCAACATTTCACTAACATGGTGGAACAGTACGTGTGCACACCCCTCCACGTACTGACTGATGGTTCGGCCCCATTCAACTACTGGGTCTCTAAATTGTCCACGTGGCCAGAGCTAGCCTTTTATGCCTTGGAGGTGCTGGCCTGCCCGGCGGCCAGCGTTTTGTCTGAACGTGTATTCAGCACGGCAGGGGGCGTCATTACAGACAAACGCAGCCGCCTGTCTACAGCCAATGTGGACAAGCTGACGTTCATAAAAATGAACCAGGCATGGATCTCACAGGATCTGTCCGTCCCTTGTCCAGATTAGACATTAACTACCTCGCCTTAACCATATATTATTGGACTCCAGGGCACTTCCTCATTCAATCCTATTTTTATTTTCATTTTAACATTATATTGCGAGGCTACCCAAAGTTGAATGAACCTCTCCTCTGTCTGGGTGCCGGGGCCTAAATATATGCCAATGGACTGTTCCAATGTTGGGTGACGTGAAGCCTGATTCTCTGCTATGACATGCAGACTGATTCTCTGCTGACATGAAGCCAGATCCTCTGTTACGGGACCTCTCTCCTCTGCCTGGGTGCCGGGCCTAAATATCTGACAATGGACTGTTGCAGTGGTGGCTGACGTGAAGCCTGATTCTCTGCTATGACATGCAGACTGATTCTCTGCTGACATGAAGCCAGATCCTCTGTTACGGGACCTCTCTCCTCTGCCTGGGTGCCGGGCCTAAATATCTGACAATGGACTGTTGCAGTGGTGGCTGACGTGAAGCCTGATTCTCTGCTATGACATGCAGACTGATTCTCTGCTGACATGAAGCCAGATCCTCTGTTACGGGACCTCTCTCCTCTGCCTGGGTGCCGGGGCCTAAATATCTGAGAATGGACTGTTCCAGTGGTGGGTGACGTGAAGCCAGATTCTCTGCTATGGGACCTCTCTCCAATTGATATTGGTTAATTTTTATTTATTTTATTTTTATTTTTATTCATTTCCCTATCCACATTTGTTTGCATGGGATTTACCTACATGTTGCTGCCTTTTGCAGCCCTCTAGCCCTTTCCTGGGCTGTTTTACAGCCTTTTTAGTGCTGAAAAGTTCGGGTCCCCATTGACTTCAATGGGGTTCGGGTTCGGGACGAAGTTCGGATCGGGTTCAGATCCCGAACCCGAACATTTCCGGGAAGTTCGGCCGAACTTCTCGAACCCGAACATCCAGGTGTCCGCTCAACTCTACCTGCCATATATCAGCTTCCAAAAAATAGTGATAGAGGTTTTCCACACAGGGAGTGCAGAATTATTAGGCAAATGAGTATTTTGACCACATCATCCTCTTTATGCATGTTGTCTTACTCCAAGCTGTATAGGCTCGAAAGCCTACTACCAATTAAGCATATTAGGTGATGTGCATCTCTGTAATGAGAAGGGGTGTGGTCTAATGACATCAACACCCTATTTCAGGTGTGCATAATTATTAGGCAACTTCCTTTCCTTTGGCAAAATGGGTCAAAAAAAGGACTTGACATTCTCAGAAAAGTCAAAAATAGTGAGATATCTTGCAGAGGGATGCAGCACTCTTAAAATTGCAAAGCTTCTGAAGCGTGTTCATCGAACAATCAAGCGTTTCATTCAAAATAGTCAACAGGGTCGCAAGAAGCGTGTGGAAAAACCAAGGCGCAAAATAACTGCCCATGAACTGAGAAAAGTCAAGCGTGCAGCTGCCAAGATTCCACTTGCCACCAGTTTGGCCATATTTCAGAGCTGCAACATCACTGGAGTGCCCAAAAGCACAAGGTGTGCAATACTCAGAGACATGGCCAAGGTAAGAAAGGCTGAAAGACGACCACCACTGAACAAGACACACAAGCTGAAACGTCAAGACTGGGCCAAGAAATATCTCAAGACTGATTTTTCTAAGGTTTTATGGACTGATGAAATGAGAGTGAGTCTTGATGGGCCAGATGGATGGGCCCGTGGCTGGATTGGTAAAGGGCAGAGAGCTCCAGTCCGACTCAGACGCCAGCAAGGTGGAGGTGGAGTACTGGTTTGGGCTGGTATCATCAAAGATGAGCTTGTGGGGCCTTTTCGGGTTGAGGATGGAGTCAAGCTCAACTCCCAGTCCTACTGTCAGTTTCTGGAAGACACCTTCTTCAAGCAGTGGTACAGGAAGAAGTCTGCATCCTTCAAGAAAAACATGATTTTCATGCAGGACAATGCTCCATCACACGCGTCCAAGTACTCCACAGCGTGGCTGGCAAGAAAGGGTATAAAAGAAGAAAATCTAATGACATGGCCTCCTTGTTCACCTGATCTGAACCCCATTGAGAACCTGTGGTCCATCATCAAATGTAAGATTTACAAGGAGGGAAAACAGTACACCTCTCTGAACAGTGTCTGGGAGGCTGTGGTTGCTGCTGCACGCAATGTTGATGGTGAACAGATCAAAACACTGACAGAATCCATGGATGGCAGGCTTTTGAGTGTCCTTGCAAAGAAAGGTGGCTATATTGGTCACTGATTTGTTTTTGTTTTGTTTTTGAATGTCAGAAATGTATATTTGTGAATGTTGAGATGTTATATTGGTTTCACTGGTAAAAATAAATAATTGAAATGGGTATATATTTGTTTTTTGTTAAGTTGCCTAATAATTATGTACAGTAATAGTCACCTGCACACACAGATATCCCCCTAAAATAGCTAAAACTAAAAACAAACTAAAAACTACTTCCAAAAATATTCAGCTTTGATATTAATGATTTTTTTGGGTTCATTGAGAACATGGTTGTTGTTCAATAATAAAATTAATCCTCAAAAATACAACTTACCTAATAATTCTTCACTCCCTGTATACCTGTGTTCACAAAATAGAGATTGCGGGTTTTGATATACCTGCTTCAACTAACAACTGATTGAGGCCTGCCATATATCATCTTCTACAAAATAGTGATGGAGGTTTTCTATATACCTGCGTCCTCAAAATTACTGCTTTAGAGTGATATACCTGCTTGAACTAACAACTGAAGGAGGCCTGCCATATGTCAGCTTCCGAAAAATAGTGATAGAGTTTTCCATTTACCTGCATCCACAAAATTACTGCTTGAGGGTGATTTTCCAGCTTCAGCTAGCAACTAATTGAGACCTGCCATATATCAGCTTCCACAAATACTGGTCTTCTCTAGGGACTTTGGCACTGGGTTATTTTGAAAATGACAGGCAGAAGAAGAGGCAGGCCGTTCCACAGGGGTGGTAGGGGTCAGGCAGGTGCATCAGGCCAGAGCCTAAGTGGGAAGTTTGAGAAGGTGTGTGCGATTATGTCAAAGGACTCATGTCACAGCCTATGTTGTGTGCGCCGTGACACGGTTGCCACTCATGTAGTTGCCTTCTGCAACATGTTGTTTTTGTTGACACATCCATCAGGTGGTACAGAACAGCCAATTGAGACGTTTCAGCACATGGACAGACCCCCTACCTTATAAATAAACCTGATCTGGCCGCCATTTTACATTCAGTGATTTGCCAGTGTAGGGAGAGGTTGCTGTGTGGAGCAGGGACAGGCTGTTAGGGACACCAAACGCTAATAGGGCCACAAAAGTCCTTTTAAGGAATGGTATAGGTGTGCTATCGATAGGTGTGATACACAGAGGGGTGCGATATACTTATAATATACTTTTATAATGAGTCAAAAACACATAGATCTATATAGAGATCACCTGGAAGTCAGGGGCTTAGGGGCTAGGGGCTTACTAGGGCCATTTTTATATCAGAGCGGGTGGTCTGTGGTTAGGCTATCAGGGCCAGAATAGCACCCCCCTGTAGGGCAATATCAGGGACAGTTCTTTGCCCACCCTATCCTTCAATACCACATCATCATCTAGCCCAGGGATGGATGTTTTTTGCTTTCAATCCGGGATTCATGGATGTGCACTGGAACCCCCCGGATTGTGGTAGGACATATGGTTTCTGATTTGGTGCCGCGGAGCACTTGTTATTGCCGCCGAGCACTTGTTATTGCCGACCACATCTATGCTTTTTGCTTAACTTTAATAATTAAATTTATTTTTATTTTGAGGGATATCTTTTCCATTCACATGTCTGCAAAATGGGTTCGCATCTATTCCGCAATTTTGCGGAATGGGTGCTGACCCATTCATTTTCAATGGTGCCGGAATGTGCTGTCCGCATCCGCATTTGCGGATCCGCACTTCCGCATCCGTGCTTCCGTTTCCGCCCAAAAATAGTACATGTCCTATTCTTGTCCGCAATTGCAGACAAGATTAGGCATTTTCTATTAAAGTGCCGCCGATGTGCGGTCCGCAAATTGCGGAATGCAAATTGCCGGTGTCTGTGTTTAGCGGATTCGCAAAACACTGACGGACGTGTGAATGGACACTCATAGTAACATTATTAAAGGTTATGTTTTATCTTCATGTATATTCTAATGGATTGCCTTCCGTGTACAAGGTTATAATGTCCTTTCTATGTTAGACGGTATATTATAGTGCATTTGTATTGTGCAGCAGTTGTGTGCGGTTCTGCTGCGATACTGCAGGTATATAGAGGGACAAGCGTTACTGGAGCAAATAATTTCTACTGGTGTGATATACCAGTCGCCCCCCCAAAAAACAGATTGAAGTGGGGTGTTATAATACCAATATACTTTCTTTATAGTGCATTTGCGCATGCGCGTACGCGAAAATTACATTGCCAATATTTTGCATTGAAAAAAATAATGACTGGAGATCGCAAATTCAAATAATACATCTGGTGTCACTGTCCATGTTGTGGGACTATTTGTGCACTTCTAGTAATTATTTATTGGCTGCAAATATGAGCTGAAGGTTTTTCAGGTTCGCCGGCCATTAAAATGAATGTGACCTGCCGTGAACTTGCGGTTCGCAAACATTTGATCGCGTTTGCAAACCGTCCCGGCAGATGTTCGTCCATCACTATCTATACTCCTAGTAACAGGCTCTTTGTGCGGTGTAGACTCTGGTCACACTCAGGCTGCTGTATCTGTACTCCTAGTAACAGGCTCTTGGTGCGGTATAGACTCTGGTCACACTCAGGCTGTTGTATCTGTACTCCTAGTAACAGGCTCTTGGTGCGGTGTAGACTCTGGTCACACTCAGGCTGTTGTATCTGTACTCCTAGTAACAGGCTCTTGGTGCGGTGTAGACTCTGGTCACACTCAGGCTGTTGTATCTGTACTCCTAGTAACAGGCTCTTGGTGCGGTGTAGACTCTGGTCACACTCAGGATGTTGTATCTGTAATCCTAGTAACAGGCTCTTGGTGCGGTGTAGACACTGGTCACACTCAGGCTGTTGTATCTGTACTCCTAGTAACAGGCTCTTGGTGCGGTGTAGACTCTGGTCACACTCAGGATGTTGTATCTGTACTCCTAGTAACAGGCTCTTGGTGCGGTGTAGACTCTGGTCACACTCAGGCTGTTGTATCTGTACTCCTAGTAACAGGCTCTTGGTGCGGTGTAGACTCTGGTCACACTCAGGCTGTTGTATCTGTACTCCTAGTAACAGGCTCTTGGTGCGGTGTAGACTCTGGTCACACTCAGGCTGTTGTATCTATACTCCTAGTAACAGGCTCTTGGTGCGGTATAGACTCTGGTCACACTCAGGCTGTTGTATCTGTACTCCTAGTAACAGGCTCTTGGTGCGGTGTAGACTCTGGTCACACTCAGGCTGTTGTATCTGTAATCCTAGTAACAGGCGCTTGGTGCGGTGTAGACTCTGGTCACACTCAGGCTGCTGTATCTGTAATCCTAGTAACAGGCTCTTGGTGCGGTGTAGACACTGGTCACACTCAGGCTGTTGTATCTGTACTCCTAGTAACAGGCTCTTGGTGCGGTATAGACTCTGGTCACACTCAGGCTGTTGTATCTGTACTCCTAGTAACAGGCTCTTGGTGCGGTGTAGACTCTGGTCACACTCAGGCTGTTGTATCTGTAATCCTAGTAACAGGCGCTTGGTGCGGTGTAGACTCTGGTCACACTCAGGCTGCTGTATCTGTAATCCTAGTACAGGCGCTTGTTGCGGTGTAGACTCTGGTCACACTCAGGCTGTTGTATCTGTACTCCTAGTAACAGGCTCTTGGTGCGGTGTAGACTCTGGTCACACTCAGGCTGTTGTATCTGTAATCCTAGTAACAGGCGCTTGGTGCGGGGTAGACTCTGGTCACAATCAGGCTGTTGTATCTGTACACCTAGTAACAGGCGCTTGGTGCGGGGTAGACTCTGGTCACACTCAGGCTGTTGTATCTGTACACCTAGTAACAGGCTCTTGGTGCGGTGTAGACTCTGGTCACACCCAGGCTGTTGTATCTGTACTCCTAATAACAGGCTCTTTGTGCGGTGTAGACACTGGTCACACTCAGGCTGCTGTATCTGTAATCCTAGTAACAGGTTCTTGGTGCGGTGTAGACTCTGGTCACACTCAGGCTGTTGTATCTGTACTCCTAGTAACAGGCTCTTGGTGCGGTGTAGACACTAGTCACACTCAGGCTGTTGTATCTGTACTCCTAGTAACAGGCTCTTGGTGCGGTGTAGACACTGGTCACACTCAGGCTGTTGTATCTGTACTCCTAGTAACAGGTTCTTGGTGCGGTATATACTCTGGTCACACTCAGGCTGTTGTATCTGTAATCCTAGTAACAGGCTCTTGGTGCGGTGTAGACTCTGGTCACACTCAGGCTGTTGTATCTGTACTCCTAGTAACAGGTTCTTTGTGCGGTGTAGACTCTGGTCACACTCAGGCTGTTGTATCTGTAATCCTAGTAACAGGCTCTTGGTGCGGTGTAGACTCTGGTCACACTCAGGCTGTTGTATCTGTACTCCTAGTAACAGGCTCTTTGTGCGGTGTAGACTCTGGTCACACTCAGGCTGTTGTATCTGTACTCCTAGTAACAGGCTCTTGGTGCGGTGTAGACTCTGGTCACACTCAGGCTGTTGTATCTGTACTCCTAGTAACAGGTTCTTGGTGCGGTGTAGACTCTGGTCACACTCAGGCTGTTGTATCTGTAATCCTAGTAACAGGCTCTTGGTGCGGTATAGACTCTGGTCACAGTCAGGCTGTTGTATCTGTAATCCTAGTAACAGGCTCTTGGTGCGGTGTAGACTCTGGTCACACTCAGGCTGTTGTATCTGTAATCCTAGTAACAGGCCCTTGGTGCGGTATAGACTCTGGTCACACTCAGGCTGTTGTATCTGTAATCCTAGTAACAGGCCCTTGGTGCGGTATAGACTCTGGTCACACTCAGGATGTTGTATCTGTAATCCTAGTAACAGGCTCTTTGTGCGGTGTAGACTCTGGTCACACTCAGGCTGTTGTATCTGTAATCCTAGTAACAGGCTCTTGGTGCTGTGTAGACTCTGGTCACACTCAGGCTGTTGTATCTGTAATCCTAGTAACAGGCGCTTGGTGCGGTGTAGACTCTGGTCACACTCAGGCTGCTGTATCTGTAATCCTAGTAACAGGCTCTTGGTGCGGTGTAGACACTGGTCACACTCAGGCTGTTGTATCTGTAATCCTAGTAACAGGCTCTTGGTGCGGTATAGACTCTGGTCACACTCAGGCTGTTGTATCTGTAATCCTAGTAACAGGCGCTTGGTGCGGTGTAGACTCTGGTCACACTCAGGCTGTTGTATCTGTAATCCTAGTAACAGGCTCTTGGTGCGGTGTAGACACTGGTCACACTCAGGCTGTTGTATCTGTAATCCTAGTAACAGGCTCTTGGTGCGGTATAGACTCTGGTCACACTCAGGCTGTTGTATCTGTAATCCTAGTAACAGGCGCTTGGTGCGGTGTAGACTCTGGTCACACTCAGGCTGCTGTATCTGTACTCCTAGTAACAGGCTCTGGGTGCGGTGTAGACACTGGTCACACTCAGGCTGTTGTATCTGTAATCCTAGTAACAGGCTCTTGGTGCGGTGTAGACTCTGGTCACACTCAGGCTGCTGTATCTGTAATCCTAGTAACAGGCTCTTGGTGCGGTGTAGACACTGGTCACACTCAGGCTGTTGTATCTGTAATCCTAGTAACAGGCTCTTGGTGCGGTGTAGACTCTGGTCACACTCAGGCTGTTGTATCTGTACTCCTAGTAACAGACTCTTGGTGCGGTGTAGACTCTGGTCACACTCAGGCTGTTGTATCTGTACTCCTAGTAACAGGCTCTTGGTGCGGTATAGACTCTGGTCACACTCATGCTGTGGTAACTTCTGGCTGACTGTCTATCTTCCAGGTGTGGAGTATACATCAATAAACGTCTGTGTCTCACACGGCCAGTACATATACTGTAGCTTGCCTTTCTGACTTACTCACAATCTCAAATAACATATCCACACTGTCAATAGAGGAATGTGGCTCCAAATATAGCTTGTACTTCACTGTAGAGTGTGAACAGGCACCATAGGCATCTTTTGTTTCCCATTGGGTGCTAATAGAGTCTATAGGCTGAGGTATCACTCTCACCTCTACACTGTTAAGGCCTCATGCCCACAGCCGTTGTTTGGGTCCGCATCCGAGCCGCCTTTTTGGAGGCTCGGATGCGGACCCATTCACTTAAATGGGGCCGCAAAAGATGCGGACAGCACTCCGTGTGCTGTCCGCATCCGTTGCTCCGTTCCGTGGCCCCGCAAAAAAAATATAACATGTCCTATTCTTGTCTGCAAAACGGACAAGAATAGGCAGTTATATCAATGGCCGCCCGTTCCGTTCCGCAAATTGCGGAAGGCACACAGGCTGCTTCTGTTTTTTGCGGATCCGCGGTTTGTGGACCGCAAAAAATGGCACGGTCGTGTGCATGTAGTCTTAGTCTGTGAGGCCTATCCTTGGTCTGCTCACAACTCAGACGGGTAGCTAATTGCCAGCTCACCTGTCTTCAGGTTCCAGCAGGTCCAGTCCTAGCTTTGGTCAGCAGGCTCTTTTGGTCTGACTCTGCAGTCTGGCTGAGGTGTCTGACTCCGGAGGTAGCTTTCCTAGGCTGTAGAGTAAACATGCGCTGATTCTACGGCTCTGCACTCAACTGCTGCACTGTTCTGCCTCACCCTTCCCATATCCTGTTATATTTTTAACACCAGCACCACCTAGTGGTGACTGATATGAAGTGGTAGTTTACCAGCCTGTTATAGGAATTACAGCAATATACATACATGCAGTGGCGTACCCACCATATAGGCAGACCACGCAGCTGCTATGGGGCCCGTGAGGAAGGGGGGCCAGCAGTGGAGGAGAGTCCCCGCCCCCTAATTGCTCCCGTCTATCTTCCTAACTGCCTCCTGTCTGCTAGCCCTGCCTCCTAGCTCCGCCTCCCGTCTGCTAGCTCCACCTCCCATCTCCAGAGGCGCAGAAAACATGCTGAATCTGACCACTGACCATATGTCCCCAGAAGATTCTTGTCTTCTGAAATCTTAAGGCCTGATTCTTCTAGTTTACTGCAACCCCGCCAGTAATGAAGTAAGTGACAGCTTGTAGGTGAGGACAGTGCAGAGGTGTGTGTGTGTGGAGGAAGGGGGGTCACTCAGCTTTCCCAGGCTATTCCTCTGCACATATGCCATTCAGAGCAGGAGGAAAGCTGGGTGTCACTACATTATGTAATGTGACTCAGCTTTCCTGATGTCCTGCATTTCAATTACCTAAACTTTCCCTCATGGTGTTCGTATGCGGTGTTTTATACAATAAATCATAATAACTAATGTCCCTAGGACTGCCTTAAACCTGTTAATCCTACACCTCCTATATCCTAAAACTTAACCTTTATTGGTAATGCTCATAATACTAATAATAGCTATCTATGTGATATTTTAAAATTGCCAGTACATCGCAGCCAATAGACGTAGGATTGCTTGTCTAGGATGTAACACTGTTGCCTTACTGGCTGCGCGCTGCCAGTATAATACGGGCCCTGTGTTTCAATTATCCCTATATTTATTGGCTGCAAGACTGTACTGTGTTAACCCCTTAGGGACACAGCCTTATTTCACCTTAAGGACGAGGCCATTTTTTGCAAATCTAACCAGTGTCACTTTAAGTGGTGATAACTTTAAAACGCTTTGACTTATCCAGGCCATTCTGAGATTCTTTTTTCGTCACATATTGTACTTCATGACACTGGTAAAATGAAGTAAAAAAAAAACAACTTTGTTTTTTATAAAAAAATACCAAATTTTACCAAAATTTTTTAAAAAATTGCAAATTTCCAAGTTTCAATTTCTCTACTTCTATAATACATAGATAGACCAGGCACTATAAATATGTAGCCAAAATCGAGATATTTATTGGATAAAAATATTGAATCAATTATTTAAAAATACAGTCATGTGAAAAAATTAGGACACCCTTTGAAAGCATGTGGTTTTTTGTAACATTTTTAATAAAAGGTTATTTCATCTCCGTTTCAACAATACAGAGAGATTAAAGTAATCCAACTAAACAAAGAAAACTGAAGAAAAGTCTTTTCAAGATCTTCTGTAAATGTCATTCTACAAAAATGCCTATTCTAACTGAGGAAAAAGATAGGACACCCTCACATGTATTCCCTCTTAAATTGGCTCAGATCTCACACAGGTATATCACACCAGGTGCACATAATTAGTAGATCGTTACTCTGCATGTTGAATGAGGCTTGCCCTATTTAAACCTCAGACATTTAGTTTGGTGTGCTCCTGACTGTTGAAGTGAGAGTGAGCACCATGGTGAGAGCAAAAGAGCTGTCAGAGGACTTCAGAAAAAAGATTGTAGCAGCCTATGAGTCTGGGAAGGGATTTAAAAAGATCTCAAAAGATT
Organism: Bufo gargarizans; assembly: GCF_014858855.1. NCBI lineage: Eukaryota > Metazoa > Chordata > Amphibia > Anura > Bufonidae > Bufo > Bufo gargarizans. The sequence goes on from NC_058081.1 coordinate 718,276,282, forward strand.
TTGAAATCAGCCATTCCACTGTCCGGAAGATAGTCTACAAGTGGAGGGCTTTCAAAACAACTGCCAACATGCCCAGGACTGGTCGCCCCAGCAAGTTCACCCCAAGAGCAGACCGCAAGATGCTAAAAGAGGTCTCCAAAAACCCTAAAGTGTCATCTCGAGAACTACAGCAGGCTCTGGCTACTGTTGATGTAGAAGTACATGCCTCTACAATCAGAAAGAGACTGTACAAGTTTAACTTGCATGGGAGGTGTGCAAGGAGGAAACCTTTGCTTTCCAAGAGAAACATCGAGGCCAGACTGACATTTGCCAGAGATAAAGTTGACAAAGACCAGGACTTCTGGAATAATGTTCTTTGGACAGATGAGTCCAAAATTGAATTATTTGGACACAACAGCAGAGGACATGTTTGGCGTAAACCAAACACAGCATTCCAAGAAAAGAACCTCATACCAACTGTGAAGCATGGAGGTGGAAGTGTCATGGTTTGGGGCTGCTTTGCTGCAGCAGGACCTGGTCAGCTCACCATCATAGAATCCACGATGAATTCTACTGTGTATCAGAAGGTGCTTGAAGAACATGTGAGACCATCAGTTAGAAAATTAAAGCTGAAGCGGAACTGGACCATGCAACATGACAATGACCCAAAACATACTAGTAAATCAACCAAAGATTGGCTGAAAAAGAAGAAATGGAGAGTCCTGGAATGGCCAAGTCAAAGTCCAGATTTGAATCCCATTTAGATGCTGTGGGGTGACTTGAAAAGGGCTGTACGTGCAAGAAACCCCTCAAACATCTCACAGCTGAAAAAGTTCTGCATTGAGGAGTGGGGTAAAATTTCCTCAGACCGATGTCGAAGACTGGTAGATGGCTACAAGAACCGTCTCACTGCAGTTATTTCAGCCAAAGGAGGTAACACTCGCTATTAGGGGCAAGGGTGTCCTATCTTTTTCCTCAGTTAGAATAGGCATTTTTGTAGAATGACATTTACAGAAGATCTTGAAAAGACTTTTCTTCAGTTTTCTTTGTTTAGTCGGATTACTTTAATCTCTCTGTATTGTTGAAACGGAGATGAAATAACCTTTTATTAAAAATGTTACAAAAAACCACATGCTTTCAAAGGGTGTCCTAATTTTTTCACATGACTGTATCTAATGTGACATAGCAACATAAAAAGTGTAACAATGTCTATTGTAACATAGCAGCACAAAGTTGGTTGCAACAGTATCCAATATATATTTGCAACATGGAAAATAAATGTAGCAGCAATGGGTGAATGGTGCAACAATATATTCAGTAGCAGCAGTAATTAAAGTCCAACCATAAAAAAAACGCAATCTAAGTGTGCATTTTTGCATCCAATATTCCTCTTACAACATGGCAGGGAATGTGGAAGTGTAATCAATAGCAGCACTAATTAAAGTCCAACCATGGAAAAACTGCAAAAGTCTTTGCATATAGTGATCTTCCTATGTTCCGGGTCCGAATATCTTTTAATGTTCACAATTCCACTACTGACTCTCTGTAACAGTGCATACATATAAGTCACCAGTCTTTTCAATATGACAGGAGAGACCAGAAGGAAGGCACAATGTGGTAAGCACCTGCGGTGGCGTCCCACCTACTTGTGGTTGCTGGTTCAATGTTACCTTAATCTGGTCGCTTTACCTGTCTGAATGTAGACTCGGTGATTCGTGATAGAGGGGATGTCAGCTGACTCTGTGCTCGGTATCGTCAGTGGGTTGTGCGCTCAGTGAAGCCAAGCATCACCGGAACTTTCCTTCCAGAAACCTTAGTTCAAATCCAGGGAAGACTCTTTGCCAGCATGCCGGTGCAAGGTGTAGACCATACGCGTTTTGGGGATATGAAAATGACCCCTTCCTCAGTGGTAACCTTGCAGTATTTCCCCTCCTCCTTTTATATTCTAATCCAGGTGAGTGTCAAAAGCTGTACCGGAATCACAGTATCCCACAAGTGAATGTAAAACCCGGATTTCCCATGGTGCGACTTCTATGCGTTTCCTATGTGTTTTTTATTATCAAGTTGCGTTTTTTATACCATAACTGCTTAAATATAATATAAAACACAATGGATGTTAAATAAATATAAAATATATTCAATTTCAGTAAAATACACAGTAAAATCATCATTTATTCCTCAATGCAGCCACAGATGTGGAACTAGATGGGTTCCCAGATATACCTCAAGGTATTCAAAACTGATTTTACAAACATTGTTAACCCTTTAGGTGTTCCACAAGAGTTAATGGCAAATGGTGATATAATTTCAGAATTTAGATTTTTTGGCAAATTTTCCATTTTAATCTATTTTTTCCAGTAACAAAGCAAGAGTTAACAGCCAAACAAAATGCTATATTTATTTCCCTGATTCTGTAGTTTGCAGAAACACCCCATACGTGGCCGTAAACTACTGTACGGCCACACAGCGGGGCATAGAGTGAAAGGTGCGCCGTATGGTTTTTGGAAGCCAGATTTTGCTGGACTGGTTTTTTGACACCATGTCCCATTTGAAGCCCCCCTGATGCACCCCTAGAGTAGAAACTCCATAAAAGTGACCCCATCTAAGAAACTACACCCCTCAAGGTATTCAAAACTGATTTGACAAACTTTGTTAACCCTTTAGGTGTTGCACAAGATTTAATGGAAAATAGAGATACAATTTCAAAATTTCACTTTTTTAGCAGATTTTCCATTTAATCTTTTTTTTTTCCAGTTACAAATCAAGGGTTAACAGCCAAACAAAACTCATTATTTATGGCCCTGATTCTGTAGTTTACAGAAACACCCCATATGTGGTCGTAAACTGCTGTACGGGCACACGGCAGGGCGCAGAAGGAAAGGAATGCCATACGGTTTTTGGAAGGCAGATTTTGCTGGACTGTTTTTTTTTTTACACCATGTCCCATTTGAAGCCCCCCTGATGCACCCCTAGAGTAGAAACTCAAAAAAAGTGACCCCATTTTAGAAACTATGGGATAGGGTGGCAGTTTTGTTGGTACTAGTTTAGGGTAAATATGATTTTTGGCTGCTCTATATTACACTTTTTGTGAGTCAAGGTAACAAAAAATAGCTTTTTTGGCACTTTTTTGTTTTGTTATTTACAACATTCATCTGACAGGTTAGATCATGTGGTAACTTTATAGAGCAGGTTGTCACGGACGCGGCGATACCTAATATGTATATTTTTTTTTTATTTATGTAAGTTTTACACAATGATTTCATTTTTGAAACAAAAAATATGTTTTAGTGTCTCCATAGTCTGAAGGCCATAGTTTTTTCAGTTTTTGGGCGATTATCTTAAAGGATAACTGTCACACTTAGACCCTAATTTCAATTTTCATATATGTAGTTACTAATAGCATGATATTCCAGAATCAGTTACTATTAGACTGACTTACCCCATATTTAATAAGATTCAGCCCTTAGCAACCAGTCTGCATAAAACTGCAATTTCACTGTTCAGTTAAGATGGCCGCCACTGCCCTCACCCTGAGGATAATCCGGCCTGCCCTCACTAGCCAGTAACAATAGCCCCCCAAAAGTGTCAGTAACCAGAGCCCTCTCCCCTAAAGGGTTAATCTCCTGCAGCACAAAGGGGTCCTCTTACCACATGTTGCTTTCATTTATACACTGAGCAGACGGCAGATCTCCCTTCACTGCTCTGCGCTGCTTCCACTCTGCATTGTCCAGCTCTGCTGAGTGAGGGAGCGTCTGCCAAGCGCAGGGACAGGGAGAAGTGCACACAGCACAGGCACTGTTATCAGCTGCTGGGGAGGACCTGGCTCTAATCATTTACTTACAGTCCCTGGCTGTCTGTAATCTGACCTTGCAGGCTGCGTGCGTCTGCGTCCTCCATCCTTCAACACAGATAGACGGACCCTGCATAGCAACACATAGACGGACCCTGCATAGCAACACATAGACGGACCCTGCATAGCAACACATAGACGGACCCTGCATAGCAACCTGATTTTAAGCACAGGTAAAAATAGGCAGTACAGGGAACAAAACTGTGGAATTAAGGGGTAATTGAATACACAGTGAAAAGTTGAAATAGGGCCACCAAGGAGATATTAATCACCACAATCCAATACTCCAAAAAAAAATATGACAGTTATACTTTAAGTAGGGTCTCATTTTTTGTGGGATGAGATGACGGCTTGATTGGCACTATTTTGACTATTTTGGGGTGCATATGACTTTTTGATCGCTTGCTATTACACTTTTTGCGACGTAAGATGACAAAAAATGGCTTTTTTTACACAGTTTTTTTTTTTTTTTTACGGTGGTCACCTGAGGGGTTAGGTCATGTGATATTTTTATAGAGCCGGTCGATACGGACGCAGCGATTCCTAATATATACTTTTTATTTATGTAAGTTTTACACAATGATTTAATTTTTGAAACAAAAAAAATCATGTTTTGTGTTTCCATAGTCTAAGAGCCATAGTTTTTTCAGTTTTTGGGCGATTATCTTGGGTATGATTTTTGCGGGATGAGATGACGGTTTGATTGGTACTATTTTGGCGTACATGCAACTTTTTATTTTTTATTTTAATTATCTTTATTAATTAATTAATATATCAAAACATTAAAAATAGAAAAAAAAAGGATACAATTTCTCCCCAACCCCAATTCCCTCCCTCCCCTCCCCGCCCTACCTGTGGTGCGTCAAAATTTTTATTACCTTTTTTGGGAAGTAAGGTGGGCAAAATTTCTATTTCATCATAGTTTTTTATTTTTTTATTTTTATGGCGTTCACCGTTCGGGTAAAGTAACATGACCGTTGTAAAGATCAGGTCATTATGGACGCGGTGATATCAAACATGTGTAGGGAATTTTTTTTTTTTCATTTTTAATCAGTGATAAATGTTTTTTTACATTTTTTTCAAATTTTATCACGTTATTTTTACCCAGACCCACTTGGTTCTTGAAGATCCAGTGGGTCTGATGTCTGTATAATACAGTACAGTACACTATATAGTGTACTGCACTGTATTTTACTTACACTTTGTCTAAACAGATCTATGACTTTAGCACAGATCTGTTCAGCACCATAGACAGCAGGATGCCTGAGAAGGCGCCCTGTTGCCATGGGAACCTTCCCCATTGTGGCCACAACTGAGCAGACGGGGAAGGGTTAGGAGGGGGGCTCCCTCCCTCTGTGACACCATCCTGTCTGGCGGCTGCAAAGGCACAGCAGCCCCCCGATGGGAAAGGGGGGGAGCTCCCGACTGTTAACCTCTGCTCTTCCATACCGCAGTCCGAAAGGGTTAAACGGCTGACATCGCATCACAGATGTCAGCCGTTTATACCACGTGCTGACACTCTGGTATAACCACTGGCCACCAATGATTATTAAAGAGGAGGCGGGCGGGGGATCGCGATCCCGATTGCCGCACCGCCCGCAACCCCCCCTGCACCTCCCGCCGCCATAAAATCATTCAGGGGTGCAGGGGGGGTAAAAAATCTATATTTTAGGCATATTAAAGTTTCTGATCCCCGTCAGAAACGGCAGAAAGCGCATCAAACAGCAGGTCTGAATTGACCTGCGGTTTGTTGTGATCGCCGACATGGGGGGGTCACGGGACCCCCCGCGCATTTAGCCAAGGTGCCTGCTCAATGATTTTAGCAGGCACCTTGTTCCGATCACCGCCGGCCGGGCGGCAGTGATCGGGACAACACATGACGTACCGGTACGTCATGTGTCCTGAAGAGGTTAAAACATGAGCTTCACGCTGCCCCCCAACATGTTTAGCCGAGTACCAGCGCCTTCAGGGGTTAGGGCAGAGTGTGAGCGTGTCTCCTCTCGGCTTAAATATAAGACCTCTGTCATCACTTCGAGGCTGGCTTGTGGGCGTGATTACCATCCGCATCCTGGAGAATGAAAAGTTTTTAAAAAATTTCCAGAACTATTTTTTTAAATAGTGATTTTGAGGGGCTTACGTAATGGAAACCACCCATAAATGACCCCATTTTAGAAACTACACCTCTCAAATTATTCAAAACTGATGTTACAAACTTTGTTAACCCTTGATGTGTTCCACAAAAATTGAAGTAATATGGAGGTAAAATTTCACTTTTTTAGTAGATTTTTTTAATGTTAATTAATTCTTGCAACAAAGCAAGGGTTAACAGCAAAATAAACCTCAATATATATATTACTCTGATTCTGCAGTTTACATAAATACCCCATATGTGGCGGTAAACTGCCTTACGGGCACGTGGCAGTGGTTAGAAGGAAAGGGGAACCATATGGAGGAGGCTAGAATGGTTAGAAGAGACCCTGACATACCCCTACAGTGGAAACCCTCAATAATTTACCATTTTGGAAACTACACCCCTTAAAGAATATATTAAGGGGGTACTGAGCACTAAGCGTTTTACGGATTTTGTAAACACTTGTCTGTGAAAATGAAAAGTTTCATTTCTTCCAATAAAATATTGCTTTAGCCCCAAATTTTTCATTTTCACAAGGAGTAACAGGATAAAAAGCACTCCATAATTTGTTACCCATTTTCTCCTGAATACGGCAACACCTCATATGTGGTTGTAAACTGCGGTGGGGGCACATGGCAGAATTCAGAACGGAAGGAGCGCCATATGGCTTTTGTAGCGCAGATTTTGATGGATTAGTTTACGGCTGCCATTGGTCTTTATTTTTTGAGTGATTGTCTTATGTGGGGGCTCATTTTTGTGGCATGAGATGATGCTTTGATTGGTACCATTTTGGGCTACATTTTTGATTGCTTGGTATTACACGCTTTGTGAGGCAAGGTGACTAGAAAATGGCTGTTTTGGCACAGTTTTTTTGGGGGGGGTTTTCACGCCGTTCTTCTGATGATGGACCCGATGGAAACCGTGCACCCGGCAGGATACCGCACGTACCACGGTCAGCGCTGACCACGGCAGTGAAAGGATTAATGCACCAGCATCTGTGTTTTAACCGATGCCGGAGCATATAGCAGGGGTCCAGCTGTCAGTGAGTGCGGGACCCCTGCGGCTGATCAGGTGGGTGCAGCTCCTATGCCCTCCCGATCAGAGCGTTGTAGCTGTACGGCGCTGGGATTTTTAACCCTGCTCTCAGCGCCGTAAATGTACTGCGCTGGTATGCTATGGGTTAAGCCTCCATAGACTCCCTGACACCTACTCTGCCTGCTGCTCCACAGATTCCCGTCCTTCTCTTATCTCATCCTCACCGAGCCCCTATCTCCTTATCTCCCTCATGTCTCCTGTCACCTATCTTTCTCCCACTGTTGCACCCCTCCTATTGCTTCCCTGCACATACCTCCCGACACCTACTTCTTGTATGAATCCCCCTCAGAGCCCCTTCCACCTACTTGTTGTGTCGACCCCTCCTGTCCATCCAGGGCCCTGGGCCCCTCTCTCACTCCTCTGCCTCTCATTATAGTGGTGTCTAAACCGCATGCACCATAAAGACCTTCTAACGTCACAGGGTCACGTGCTGGTGTCCCCTACCCTGTACTATGCCCCCTTACCAGACTCTGTACAGTGCCCTAATCATACCCTATAGTGTGCCCCTTATACTCTTTTTTCCGGTCACTGTATGGTGGTGTTATGCAGTTACTGTATGACAACGTTATCCAGTCACTGTATGGAGCTGTTATGCAGTCACTGTATGGCGACGTTATCCAGTCACTGTATGGAGGTATCTGCTCACTGTATGGTGGTGCTATCCATTTAATGTATGGTGGTGTTATCCAATAATTGTATGGCGGTGTTTAGGGTTGAGAAAATTTAATATTTTGAAGTTTGTGTGCTGGTTTGTGTTGTGGTATTTACTGAATTGTGTTATGGATTCCGTGACCACGGACCATAGCGCAATTCCATGATGAAATGCATAACTAACACCGCCATACAATAACTGGATAACACTGCTAGGGATGAGAGAATTTCATATTTTGAAGTTCGTGAAGTTCTGGTTTACGTTATGCTGGAGTCCTCTCCTGCATAACGTAAACCGGACGGATCCGTTATGCAGCCCATAGTCTTCTATTATGACGGAATGAATAACAAAATGCCTCTAAAGGCATTCCATTATGCATTCTGTCATGGAATTGCTTTCTGGTCCGTGGTAACTGAATCCATAACGCAATTCATAAATACCATAACACGAATCTGCACACAAACTTCAAAATATGAAATTCGCTCATCCCTAGCGGTGTTATCCAGTTATTGTATGGAGGAGTTATCTGGTCACTGTATGGTACTGCTATACAGTTACTGTATGGAGGTATCCGGTCACTGTATGGCGGTGTTATCCGGTCACTGTATAGCGGTGCTAGACACTTACTGTATGGAGGTGTTTTTCGGTCAATGTATGGTGGTGTTATCCAGTCATGGATAACATCCTATAGCTGGCAGTGGATTGCCAAAGTTATGTAGAGGCGCCGGCCTCTACATAACTTTGGTGCATCCAGTGCCAATTCTAAATGTTAGACTTCCTTGCTCACTTACATTTAGACCATTTTCTTTGCCTAAACCCGGCGTTAAGAATGATATATGAGACGGGCTTGCCGGACCCTCCCCATCATTGTACCCCTCAGGTACCACATTCATCATGGCATCTGACATTAATATTAAATAGTGATGAGCGGCAGGGGCAATATTCAAATTTGCAATATTTCGGGAATATTTGGTTGAGAATTTGAGATTATTTTCTTAATAGCGAAAAATTGGCAATATGTAATATTCGTGTAATGCACTCGAAATACAGGTGTAGGTCACTATAGCTAAATTTTTCAATTTGCTACAAGTTTTCTGAGACTGGAGAAAATGGTCGGCACGGCAGAACATTACAATAGCTTTATATGCAGATAAAGTGCTCCAATATATTTGCGATTGTGAAATTGGCACCAATGATGCAAATATTTTGGTGCAAATTCGTGCAACTTCACATTCTAACAGGTCTGACTACTTATTAGTGATTGGTGCACTAAGTATTGTTGAGAACTTGTGACATCACAGCACTATGTCTGTAGCATGTATGTATGGACAGCAGAACCTATCAGCTACACTGTATCAGGATATAACCTACACTGACTCTCTCCCACTAACTATCTGTAATAAATATATATATATATAATGTAACTAACTAACTAACTATCTAATGTAATGACACAGGAAAGCAGAGAGCACAGCAATGACACTGCTCTCTCTCTCAGATCTGCAAAATGCTGCATACAAGGGCTGCTGGGGCGGTTCTTATATAGTAAGGGGTCGGCAACTTTCCTATTGGTTGCTGGGGATGTTGCTAAGCTCAGACAAAGACATTGCAGCCTTCTCATTGGCCCACAAGCAAGAAGGGAGGTTACTGATGAAAAAAAAAATCTAGAATATTCGAAATTACGAATATATATCACTATATTCGAGAATTCTCGAAAGTGCCGATATTCACGAATAATATTCGCTATTCGAATATTCGAGCCCAACACTAATATTAAAGTGTAAAATAAAAAAAATAAAAAAATTATATCATACTTACCTCCATTTAATCACAAAGAGCCGGTCACAGCCTTTTTGATTGAAGATCCAGTACGAAATTTTGAGCGATTTGTGATGATATCACGACGGCCGACGTCATACGTCACCGAGCACGGAATTTCATTCAGGATCTTTAATCAAGATGATGGTGGCCAGCTCCTCGCGCTTAAATGGATGAGGTAAGTATGATTTTTTTTTTTTACATTTTTACCACCATTTCAGGGAAATTCGATTCACTACCACGAAGCAGAAGGAAATTCGGCTTTGCGGCAAATTGAATTTTCCCGGAAATTCGGATCGAAGTCCACTTTGTACTAAAATGTCTATGAAACAGACGGTCTGATGCAATAATGCGTCCGCCAGCACAGGTATAACAGTGTTTGCGGTAAAATGTGTTTAAACTATAAGGGAGATTTATCATCTGCGCCAATTATACGCCTCTTTTCACCAAGGTCTGTAGACAGTCAAAGTGGGACTATCTACAGAGGCAAAGTGAGACAAATTTACCAAAAGTCTCAGCAAAGGCGCATCTATGGAAAAAGCACCAACATCAAAAGTGACTAAAAAAATCACGTCACTTCTCTGACTAGACGAGGCAAAAATGGAATAATGGCAAAGACCTTCCTGTTCCCAAGATTTCTCATCTCAAGAGACCAAGGGGATTATAGCTGCAATTCTTATTTTGGTCAGCAGGTGGCAGGCCAACATAAGAAATGAGCAATTCACCTCTCATAATGGATCTAAAAGACCCAAGAGAGTTCAGTTTTAAAAAAAATGGGTTTTGTTGGCTCAAATACGAGCTTCAAAACCATAAAAAAGTTAAAAAACAGGTAAAAAATATAATATTTTTTTTATATATATATAAGATTCAATTGCCCCCTTTCCGTTGAATAAAACAATAAATACATAAATAACAAAAATATAAACATAATGGGTATCACCGCATCCAAAAATGCCCATACAAAAAAAAATATTAAATTATTTTTCCAATACGGCGAATGGCGCAACAGAAAAAAGGGTCAAAATTGCTGGTTCACCATTATTCATAGCTTCTCTTACCCAAAAAAAGTAATTACTTGTGATCTAAAAGTCACACACTCCAAAATAGTATCAATAAAAATTACAGATTGTCCTACAAAAACACATCACCCCACACAGCTCAGTAGATATTACTATAACAAAGTTATGGAGGTCAGAATATGGTGATGTAAAAAATAAATAAAAATAAAATATTTTCTAAGTTTTAATTTATTTTTACATTATTTAGACATAAAATATGCCTGGGCCCCTAATGTTTTGTCCCAGGTCCCGAATGTACTGCCTGCCAGGCAGATACAACTGTATTGCCGTTGTTCTGCCAGATTCCTATACCTGGAAGTGACAAGGCCGCACCGGAATCAGCTGGAGGAGGGTGTGTGTGGATCTGCACAAGCGCAGATCCACTAGATTTGTAAAAATAATTGCACCGCCGGGGGAGAAGCACCTACTTCATTTGCATGTGCAAAACCGTACACCGCGCCTGCGCACTCAGGGGTAGGTAGGTTTTTCAGTGCAAATTGTTCCATCAGATCTCCCCAACCCTGAGTGCGCACGCGCGGACACATCATCTGGAGCAGTTCAGCCTCACCACATAGCAGAGGTGATTGCAGGATTTCGGGTTGGTGGGGTCACCACATGGCAGAGCTAAATGCAATCCCTGAGTGTGCACGCGCGGTGTACCGTTTCGCACATGCAAATGAAGAAGGTGCATCTCCTGTGGCGGTGCAATTATTTTCATGAATCCAGTGGATCTGCGCTTGAGCAGATCCACACACACCCTCCTCCAGCTGATTCCGGTGCGGCCGCATCACTTTCGGGTATAGCATTCTGCCGAGGTATAGGAATCTGGCAGAACACCGGCTTTAGGACGGCAATACAATTGAATATAATGCACTGCAAGATCTGAAGGACCTGTGATGACATCACAGGTCACGTGATCAGTGCAGCCGGCAGAGATGGCCATCATGTGACCTGTGCAGGAGATGCCCGCAGTGAAGAAGAGAAGTCCTGGGGAAGAAGCTGTGGTGAGGTCTGCTACATGAGGAGAGGTAAGTGAAGGGAGAGGCAGAGCAATGCTGGGAGTTGTGGTTATTTAACTGGGACTGTATGTTAGGGCTGAAGGGAGGGATGTTATCATGGGACTAAATGTTCAGGAGTGATGTTATTTACATGGGGCTGTAAATTGATGGTGGCTGGGGGAGCGAGTGATGTTATTTACATGGGGCTGTAAATTGATGGTGGCTGGGGGAGGGAGTGATTAACACGGGACTGTATGTTGGATAAGGCTGGGGAGGGGGTGATGTTATTTACATGGGACTGTATATTAATGGTGGCTGGGGGAGGGAGTGATGTTATTTACATGGGACTGTATATTAATGGTGGCTGGGGGAGGGAGTGAGGTTATTTACATGAGGCTGTATGTTGAAGGTGGCTGGGGGAGGGAGTGATGTTATTTACATTGGACTGTATATTGATGGCGGCTGTGGGAGGGACTGATGTTTACATGGGACTGTATGTTGATGGCGGCTGTGGGAGGGAGTGATGTTATTTACATGGGACTGTATGTTGGAGGAGGCTGGGGAGGGGGCGATTTTATTTGCACGAGGCTATATGTTGGAAGAGGCTGGAGAGGAGGTGGTGTTATTTACATGAGACTGTATGTTGAAGGAAGGGGGCTGTAGACAGAGAGGGATGGTATTTACGTGGGACTGTACATTGGAGGGGGCTGTAGACAGAGGGATTTTATTTACATGGGACTGTATATTGGAGGGGGCTGGAGAGGTGGTGTGATGTTATTTACATGGGACTGTATGTTGATGGTGGCTGGAGAGGGGGTAGTGTTATTTACATGGGACTCTATGGCGGAGGGAGGGAAAGTTTTATTTACATAGGACTGTATGGTGGAGGGGTTGAAGAATTATAATTTGTGAGGACGCTAAGAGGAGGAATATAACTACAGGGGGCACTTCAGGGGAGAGCATTATAACAGGAGGGGGCAATATAAATACTAAGGGCACTGTGGGAGCATTTTAAATCCAGGTGACATTAGGCGTTCTTATTACTACTGGGGGCTCTATAGGAGGGACTTATAGATCCGCATTATTTCTACTAAGAGCACTGTGGGGACCTTATTTCTACTGGGGGCTCTGAGAGGACATTATTAATACTGGAGGGCTCTTCTACTAATGAGGGCACTCTTGGGGAGCATTATCACTGTTGGGGCACTGTAGGGGGCAGTATTACTAATGAGGGCACTCTAGAAGGTTGATACTATTGGTGGGACTATGAGGAGCACTATTACTATGGAGTGGGGCTATCTGTACAGTACTAATTTTTCTTCAGGATAGTATTTGGGGGTATTGGGTAGTACAGCGAGCAGCAGGAGAACACTGTGGGGACTCCAGGTTGGGGGATGGTGATAGAAATGTGAGGAAGCTAAGATGCCTGTGCGTCACACTCTGCAGAGATGAGGCGGCTGAAAGAAGTTGTCTGGACCGAAAAAATAAGCCCTCAAGTGGATATTTGAATAGAAAAAAAAAAAGTTATGGCTCAAGGAAGATAGAGAAGAAAAATTCAAACGCAAAATCAAAACCTCTGGTATTCTAAGAGTTAAAAAGTGTCGTTGCAGGGGTACCACGGGTCTGATCCATGCATATCTCACATTAATAATGTATTTTGAGGAATATGTAATTGTTATGTAACTACTTGATAACTACTTTAAGGCTATGGCCACACGGTGACATAGTGTAAGTCGTGCAACTCTTCTGCAACACATGTCGCCTTGTTGTCCTAGCCCAGTGGTGGCAGAGGCGGCACTCAGAGCCCTTTCTGTGGGCACCCACACCCTGGAAATAGTCTATGGTGTGCCAATATGCCCTAGACTCTTCCTGCCATTCATCAGCGCCGGGCGTCACATTGAATATAGGCAGGCTATAATTGCTGAATGATAACGTACATGGAATATATATTATATTGGACTGTAGTATTCAGGTTAAATTGCCGTGTTGGCACTTTGCTATAAATATGAGGGTTTGGGTTACAGTTTGGGCACTTGGTCTGTAACAGGTTAGCCATCACTGCCCTAGCCTAATGCTTGAGGGGGAGGGGGTGCTTTCAAAAGTATACCATGGGGCACAGCCTTTCCTTGTTATGTCCCTGATATATATTTTTTAAATTATGGCACAAAAACTATATGTTTGCAATTTTTTTTAATTTCTCTTTTCTTTGCTCGATGCAATTTTGATATGGCCTGTATTTTATTTTTTATTTTGACTTCAGCCTGTGCCGATTGTCACTTCTAATCCTTTTAATCCTTTTGCAAATCTGACCAGTGTGACTTTACAGTATGTGTGAATAACTTTAAAACGCTTTTACTTATCCAGGCCATTCTGAGATTTTATTTTTTTTGTCACATATTGTACTTCATGACACTGGTAAAATGGAGTAAAAAAAAAACAACATTTTTATTTAAAAAAAAATACCAAATTTACCAAAAATGTTGAAAAATTTGCAAATTTCCAGGTTTCAATTTCTCGACTTCTATAATACATAGTAATACCTCCAAAAATATGTATTTGGCGGCGAGGGACTGGAACAAGGGGATAATAGTATAAAAGTTATCCACGTACAGGTGGTAACCCTTATCTAGCAGTGGGTGCATAAGGTCCCACACAAGTTTCCCGCTAACACCTAGAGTGGGGGGACATTCTGGGGGTTGAATACGGGATTCTCACACCTCGTATACATGAAACTTGTAAGTGTACCCTGAGGTACTCTCACAAAGTTTCTACAGCTTCACGCCATACCTCACCTGCTTAGAGGGAACATACTGGTGGAAAATGATTCTCCCCTTTAAATCAATGAGAGACTCATCAACCGCGACCTCCCTTTCAGGTACATAGGCCTCCAAAAATTTGGCCCCAAAGTGATCGATGACCGGCCTGATTTTGTACAGGCGGTCATAGGCAGGATCACATTGGGGGGGACATGCTGCATTATCTGAATAATGCAGGCATTTCCAGATGGCCTCAAACTGGGAGCATGTCATGGCCGTACTATAAAGTGGGGTCTGGTAGAGGATGTCCCCACTCCAGTACAGGCTGACACAGTTTTTTTTTTACTAGGACCATGTGCAGCACGAGGCCCCAAAACGTCCTCATCTCGGCTGCACTGACCGGAGTCCAGCCACCGGTCTTATCCAAAAAGGAGCTCGGGTGTTGAGCAATAAACTGTTGGGCATACAAGTTTGTTTGCTCCACGATCAGACTCACAAAGTGGTCACTGAAAAAAAAAAAATGGTCATATTCAGTGAAGCCCACTGTGGGAATCTGAATTCCTGCTTGGCCAACAAAATAAGGAATCACAGGCTCAAAATCCTCTGGTGTACACCATGCAAGTTCACCGGTAGGGCGCACAGGTGGACTGATCTGGTGGGCCGGAAAACTAGTACGAGCCCTAGAGCTGCTTGTACTAGTGTGGGCCACAGGGTCCCTGGCATGGCGGTCCCCTTGCTCCGCCTGGCAGTGTCTCCGCCGCTTTGGGGGCTCATCATCATCGCTAGATTACAAGAGGAAAGTGGGGTCATCCTTGTCCTCACTGGGGCTCTCTGAGTCGAAGGCATGCCTCCTCGGCCGAGAACATTCGGCCGGCCATAGGGGAGTGTGTGTGCGTGCGTGGAAAACTTTATTTAGTGTGCGTGTGTGTGAGGCGGCACGGGTGTTCGCGGACTTCGCCCTAAACCTAACAGAAAAATAAATAAATAATTTTAAAAAAGTGAAAACCGCAGAAAAGGCAAAAAAATAAAATAAATTCAAACCCATGATCAGCCGTCCAAAGCTGATCAGCGATGGGGTGGGTGATGCGCTAACAGTGGCCAGACGCTAAGAGTGCTGGCCACAGACACCCGTGATGCAACAGTCAAACTTATTTTTTTTACCCTAAACTTTCCCTGAATATCCCTGCCTAACCTAACCTTTCCCTAACGTACCTTTCAGTGCCAGATGTCACCTGTGGTGGGTCAGAAGGGGAGATCCGATGCAGGCTGCTCTCTCTCCTCAGAATGGAGGAGCAGAGGAAAACTGGGGGGAGTTATCCCCTGCCCGCCCGTGCAGCCAATAGGAAGCGATCCTGTGAGGTGATGTCACCATCACCTCACAGGATCTAAGGATGGTGATTGGTGGTGTATTATCACACCACCGATCGCCATCCTATTCCGGGTTATCGGGTCAGCAGAGACCTGAATAACCCAGAAACACAGCAAACCGCAGCTCTGAGTTGGCTGTTATCACCGATGTGTGGGGGGGGGGGGGGGGTCACAGGACCCCCTCGGCATTGTCACAGAGTGCCTGCCGAATGATTTCAGCAGGCACTCTGTTCCGATCACCGTGCAGGTTAAAAACCATGCAGTTGGGTTGCTGTGCTGGCAATAAGCCTATGTAGAAACCTGTCTATATACAGAATAGATGCATGTTAAATATCATGCACAAAAATAATGAATATGAAGAATCACAGCTTCCCTAGTATTGTGTAGATACATTACTCATTACATTTACTTAATTATTGCTGAGGAAATCTTGGTTTGTAACTTATTCGTTTATTCAAAAAGAGTATTGAAATATCAATGGATGCGGTAAGTAAAACAAAAGTAGAATTACAACAAAATGAAGCACAGTAGATGCAGAAGACAATTTTAAAATTACTTGTGCACATTGATATTTTCTAGCCAAGGTTTAAAATATTCTATACTGAACACATTTTTTGCTTCCATTGTCTTCATTCATCCAAAGATCCTTAATCTCTGTTAGAAGAACAGTTTCAGCAGTAGAAGACACACAATGGCCGGAGCCAGGACGATGTTATGGACACTAAGACCACCGCTGGTGCAGATAAACTTAACATTGGTTGTCAATCCTCCAGCGCTTGCGGACTGGCTGCCGATGTCACAGATGGACTTTGATGCGCACCCTCGAATGGCTGCTGAAGCTGACACTGATCCTGAAAAATACACAATTTCATTTAACACAACATTAAAGCTGGGTTCACCTCATGTTTTATGCCTGTGGTTGACGTATACGCTAGAAAAAAAAATTAATCCTGCAAAGTACTGGAAGAAAAAAAAATATATATAATTTTTTAAACAATGGAACTCTATAGTGAACAGAGGCCACTGCATTGCATCAGTCTGAATCATCCATTTAACGTATACTCTTTTTGTATACGTAAGGCTACTTTCACACTAGCGGCACAGACCTCCGGCAGGCTGTTCCGTCGGGTGAACAGCCTGTAGGATCCGTCCTGCGGCTACTGACCGTGTGCCCCCGGACTGCCGCTCCGTCCCCTAGAACTCCACCCTGCCCCCTTTATAGTCAATGGGGACGGAGCAGCAGTTCGGGGGCACATGTTCACTAGCGGCAGGACGGATCCGACAGGCTGTTCACCCAACTGAACAGCCTGCCGGAGGTCTGTGCCGCTAGTGTGAAAGTAGCCTTAAATGGATGGCCAAAACGTGAAATAAAAGTGAAGCCAGCCTTAGCCACATATATGAAGATTTCTTAGCCTGAGCATTGTTTTTTTTATTTTGTTTTCTCATTTTTCTATAAAACAATTTTCATAAATGAGGTTTATTTAGGATATTTTTTTATCAGTCTTCAAGCTTTTTTTTACCCACAGCAAAGACCTAGATAATTTGGTAGGAAAATCATTTTTTCCCTACTACCGTTAGCCCTCAATGCCAATAAGTAGCATGAAAGAGGCTCAAACAAATGTCTCCTTCCTTAGCTTTTCCTTAGGCCTCATGCACACGACCGTTTTTTTTATGCGGTCCGCAAAAACGGGTTCCGTAGTTCCGTGATCTGTCCGTTTTTCCTTCCGTGGGTCTTCCTTGATTTTTGGAGGATCCACGGACATGAAGGAAAAAGTCGTTTTGGTGTCCACCTGGCCGTGCGGAGCCAAACGGATCCGTCCTGACTTACAATGCAAGTCAATGGGGACGGATCCGTTTGACGTTGAAACAATGTGGTGCCATTGTAAACGGATCCGTCTCCCATTGACTTTCAATGTAAAGACAGGAGTCCCTATTATACCATCGGATCTGAGTTTTCTCCAATCCGATGGTATATTTTAACTTGAAGCGTCCCCATCACCATGGGAACGCCTCTATGTTAGAATATACCATCGGATTTGAGTTACATCGTGAAAACTCATATCCGACAGTATATTCTAACACAGAGGCGTTCCCGTGGTGATGGGGACGCTTCAAGTTAGAATATACTACGAACTGTGTACATGACTGCCCCCTGCTGCCTGGCAGCACCCGATCTCTTACAGGGGGCTGTGATCCGCTCAATTAACCCCTTAGGTGCCACACCTGAGGGGTTAATTGTGCGTATCATAGCCCCCTGTAAGAGATCAGGGGCTGCCAGGCAGCAGGGGTCAGACCCCCCTCCCTCCCCAGTTTTAATTTCATTGGTGGCCAGTGCAGCCCCCCTCCCTCTCTCTATTGTATAAATTTCATTGGTAGCCAGTGTGCGCCCCCCGGCCCCCCCTCCCTCCACTGTATTAATTTCATTGGTGGCCAGTGTGCGGCCTCCCCTCCCCCCCCCCCAATCATTGGTGGCAGCGGAGAGTTCCGATCGGAGTCCCAGTTTAATCACTGGGGCTCCGATCGGTAACCATGGCAACCAGGACGCTACTGCAGTCCTGTTTGCCATGGTTACTTAGCAATATTAGAAGCATCATACTTACCTGCTGCGCTGTCTGTGACCGGCCGGGAGCTCCTCCTACTGGTAAGTGACAGATCATTAAGCAATGCGCCGCACAGACCTGTCACTTACCAGTAGGAGGAGCTCCCGGCCGGTCAGACAGCGCAGCAGGTAAGTATGATGCTTCTAATATTGCTAAGTAACCATGGCAACCAGGACTGCAGTAGCATCCTGGTTGCCATGGTTACCGATCAGAGCCCCAGCGATTAAACTGGGACTCCGATCGGAACTCTCCGCTGCCACCAATGATCGGGAGGGGGGGGGGGGGCGGGAAAAAGCTTTTATGCAGACGGATCTTAGGATCCGTCTGTATGAAAGTAGCCTACGGCCACGGACCACGGACACTGATGCCAATCTTGTATGCATCCGTGTTTTTTCACTGACCCATTGACTTGAATGGGCCCGTGAACCGTTGTCCGTCAAAAAAATAGGACAGGTCATATTTTTTTGACGGACAGGATACACGGATCATGGAGGCAGATGACAAACGGTGCATTTTACGAGTTTCCAACTGACACATTGAAAGTCAATGGGTCCGCAGAAAATCACAGAAAACGGAACAACGGCCACGGGCGCACACAACGGTTGTGTGCATGAGGCCTAATCCCGAGACGTGTGATGCCAGATGAAAAAGAACCAATTTTTGTACCTGACACATAAGTTGTCATTAGAAGACACCTATTCTCATCCCCAGTGCATTGTACTGTATCATTGGTGTAACACCAGGTAGAGTCTTCGGAGATGCAGGATCGGCAGACCAGACCATTGGGGGTAGAACTTGTTGTTGGAACTAGAAGAAAACAGGTGAAAGAGAGAAATATAAAGAACATTGGTTTCCTTAACATTTACATGCTAATGTTTTTCCATGTATGAACCACAGGTATTACTAGAAGAACCACATAGGAACCTCCATATTTCCCATCAGGACACTGGGAAAGTGCTCATTCATTACATTTATTAAGAAATTATTAAACAAGAGTGTAAGAGCAAGTTCCTAAACTCTGTGTAAACGCTGCATGCGGTTCAACCCATTATCCTGCAATGATCTCATGGAAGAGAAATACTGTACCACCATGAAGCAAAACAGATGTTCCTTATCATTTAAATTAATTAAAAAATCTTTCCTGACTTCAAACATGGCAATAAGAATAAACCTCTGGACCAACATCCCAGCTCTAGTCATTTAGTACTAAATCTTTACAACTAAGGGGGTTACATAGGTATCAAGTCACACGTCAAGCTCTTACCACCTCCTGCCACCTCCAAATCCTTCCTTAACCTTGAGTCAACCAAAATGCTAGTGCATATATCAGCAACCCCCGCACTCTAGGTGTTCTGAAACTACAACTCCCAAAGTGGTCTATTCACTTCTATGGGAGTTAGAACAGCCGAGCATGTTTGCATACTGGAAGTTGTAGTTTTACAGCAGCTGGACCATGTGTTGGTGCATACTCTCATCATCTCCTGCCTGGACGTCTGCAACATCCTCCTCTGTGGCCTCCCAGCTAACATTCTTGCACCCTTCTAATCAATCTCCAATTCTGTTGCCAATCCATCTCTCCCCTTGTTTCTCCTCCAACCTATAAGGCCATCCACAATCTGCCCCATCCTTACATCTCTGACCTACTCTCCCGATATATCTCCACACATAATCTTGGATCCTCAGATGGCCTCTTTCTTTGCTCTCCTTGTAGTGTCCCACTAGGTATGGGTGGGCACTACACAAGGGTCAATTGGTGTGCACGTTACTCTTACTCACAAGGAACAGAAATGTCATATTTAATTCTGCATTTAATGTATGTTTTAATGTGTTGTTATATGCAATGTACCCCTGTCTAATGCAGCAGCAGGCCTAGAGGGTGTAGTTAGACATCCCAGACACTAGAGGGAGATAGGGAGCCCCTAGTATAAATGTCCAGGCCCAGACAGGGGGAGGGTGTGCAGAGTCAGGAGTCTGAGAAGACACAGGTTAAGAAGCCTGCTCCTGACATGCAGCTGGATAGCCCTGGCTGCTAGTGATGTCCAGGAGGCTGTTGAGAAGCTCCAGCTTGCCTGAAGAACAAGAGAGCCTAAGTTAGCTCTGAAGAGATACCCCAGTTGCAGGATTCAACCTCCTGGGAGAAACCGACAGTATCCACCTGATGGGAGGAGGCGTCCCAGGGTAAGCCAAGTGCCCCTGATAGGCAGAGAAACTTAGAAACCATTGCAAGTAGTATAATACCTGAGGAAGGAGATAACCAAGGATATAAGCCACCCTTTTAGGCATCCGGGCCTTGGGAGTTATCAAGCCAGAGTAGGAGTTCTAGAAAGGACAGTGTAAAAGTACAACCTGCTGCTGAGTGCTTGTGGAATTTACCCTTAGTGTAACTTGCATGACTATTGCCTGCCATACTTGTGAATAAGCCCCTTCTTGTGGAACTGTAATAATCTAAAGACTGTGCTACTCCCTGCTGTACAAAGTTGGATTGTCCAGTAAAGTTTATGTTTGGTTTACTGCATACTTGTGTACCTTCATCTTTCCAACCACCAACCGGCGTGCCACCGGCCAAAGGCACTGGCGTCACGAATACCACAGGGACCTTGCCCCAGGCACACAAAATACCTGTAACATCCAGGGCACCTCAACTACCATCTGGCCTGGTCCCTATCTACAGAGCGTGCCCCAGAGGAACTGTGTCTACCTCTCCTTCACTGCCACGCGCCTGCCCAGGGTTCCGCAAATATAGTGAGTACCCTCGATTGCCCATAACTGTGACCTCACTTCGTCTATACCCTGCAGGTCTGGCATGTTGCATAAATTGGCGTCACGAACAGGATACGAATATTCCTGCGCCATAGCGGATTTAAAAACTGTGTGCTGAAGATTATCTTAAAGTGACATGCCCCAATTGTTTTATTGAAAATTGCTGGGCCAAAGTGAACTGTAATATTTGCGGTGTGAAGATTGTGCTATATGGACTGTTTTCTACTTATTTAAGCCACCGCTTGCTGTCAATGAATAGACAGCTATTTTGCTCAAAGATGGCCGCTGAGCTTGCTTGAAATTGTTTGCTGCGTCATCTTCATCTTAAATTGGCGGTAAAAATTGGCGCCTTCTGCTAAAAGTGCGGGAAGGCTGTATGCTGGCGCCACCGCCCTGTCTGGACATTTGCATGTCTGCTGTGATGGACTCCGCCTCCCCATACTGGAGTACCTGGGGGGCGGCCTCCCAGTGCAATGGGAGGATCTGTCTGAACTTATTGGCGCCACCCTGTCGCTCTCCAGAGAAGGATCGAGCATGTTGAGGAGTGAGGACTTTCCTGCTGAGATGTCCGCGCCTGATTTACTAATGACGAATGTGACTGGTGTTGAGCAAGAGGACGCTCCACCGGCCTACTCTCCGGGACTGGAGAGACCCGCCTGCCCGCCACCGAGGACGCAACCGGAGACCTATTATGGCTCCTGGAGAGACTTCTTCCAGCCCTCGTTCAAGTGGTCCGCATTGATGGCAGAGATCCGGGAGGCCGCCATAAAGAAGACAACCAAAACCAAGATATACTATGAGGAACTGGCAAAGACCGTTCACGAGTGCCACACCGACACACAACCCCGCCTGGAAAGGAGAAGGGGGTTGGTTGTGGCCTTTGACAAGGACCGAGGCTTCGGTTTTATAAAAGATTACCTGACTGGACGAGACTTATATGTCAACAGGAGGTCCGTCAAGCGGAGTTACCTCCCAGAACGTCTACACAACCTCCGCGAGGGAGAGGAGGTTGAATTTACCCCTGCTGAGGGCCTGCGAGGCCCCTATGCCACTGCCGTGTCCCGTCCTAAGAAGAAGACAGAGGACTGGGACTTTGATGAGGACTACTCTGGCTGCGAGCGTGAGTCTGTGCGCTCTCCGGAGGACAACCCTGGCTGCGAGCGTGAATCTGAATGCTCTCCAGGACCGGCCCATCACGCCTTCCAAGAACGGGGCTCTTTCATTGGCCCAAATGTGTTCTGGCAGCCGACAGTGGTAGAGAAGAGGGTTAGCCCATGGCCCTCACCTGAGTTGCCTCGCAGGGAGAAAACTGTCCGTGAGCTTCAGGATGCAGAGAGATTTAAAGCTGCCCTGGAGAATATCCGCAGAGGGAGGAAAGCGGACGCCTCACCTGAGCCTGCAGCGGCTGCGCAGGACGAATCACCCACCGCCCAAGTGCCGACAACGACAGCGGAGACCAGCGATCCCGACTCCGAAAGCCTGGACGACCAGATCGTGCGGCTGGAGCTGAAACTGCGGGAGCTACGCCAGCTTGCCACCGCCAGGATCCGGACTCCACCTGGCCTACAACGTAAGGACCCGGACGTCTCCGGGCCAAAGGTGAGAGTACCTGTCCCTGCCAGTCGTCCCTCCTTAGTACCGGCACCTGCGGTGGGATCCTCTTATGCTGTGCACCGGCGCACAGAGCCAGTCGGCCCAGAACCCACCGGACCGCTTGCAGCAGCGGTACCCAGGCCAGTGCAGCAGCCTACAATAGTTATGCCTGCTCCGGTGAGGTCAGCGACTGTGATTACCCCTAGGCCTATGGGGCCTATACCTATTAGGGGTCCGTTTATGTTACAGTTGCCCCCCAATACTGTGTTGTGGGCACATCCATCGATTGAACCTCAGTACAGGCCCAATATACAAATGGAGCCAGGGAGCACCACTGAAATGCAAAGTGAATATGACATGCCCCTGTGATTTGGCCTGCTAGGCCCTTGATGTTTGCTTTATTTACCAAGGGATCCTAAAGAAGATTTAACCCTTCCAGGACAGGAGTCCTTTGTTGTTTTGGCCCTCTGTTGCTGCTGCCAATTACCCACGGCTCAGTGGAGGCGGTGAGCCACTGAAATACCACGTGCAGCAAGGCCATCTTGTTTACAGGACCTCCTGCCTGCTTTCTCAGAGTGAAAACCCAGTTGTGCCTGTTTTCATAAGTTGCACTCTTAACCCTTTAACCCCCTTTTCAGGTTGATTAAGGGTATTACAGCACTACTTTGATGTGTATGCCATTTAAATAATGTGGACTATTTTATGTGCTGTCATTTTATTATGCAACTGGAATTTAAAAGAATTGGGCCCAGGGATAGACTCAAATGCACATGAGCCTCTGAGATTTTGCTACTGTTTTAAAGTATTGTGCCCAGAGATGGACTCCACCCCGTGCGAGCCTCTGTGATGCTTGCTATGATTCCTAAAGGTCTTATATCTCTACTTAGCTGTGGAATGAACGAAAAGAAAAAAAAACCTGGGTACGGACTCATTTTATATGCTTTGAGCCTCCAAGAGCTGTTATTTAATTGTTTTTACATTTTCCATGGACTACAACTGTTCTATCATGGACAATTTGCACTTAAGAGTATTATATGGACTATCCTGGTATTTATTGTTATGCTGTGCCAGGTCAGCGCCCCTGTTCCCATTGTTTTATCCTGAGAGAAGAGAACGACGCCCCTTTTCACCATTACTTGCTCCTATTCCAGTGGAACTGCCTAATATATGTATACATATAATGTATATTTTGCAAATGTAGATGTGTTTTCCTGCTTTGCTTTATTGTCCTCATTACAGGTGCAGTATCCAGCTGTGCAGGGACCCTCCATGTTGCGCCGAGGACGGGCAACGTTATAGCGTGGGGGTATGTAGTGTCCCACTAGGTATGGGTGGGCACTACACAAGGGTCAATTGGTGTGCACGTTACTCTTACTCACAAGGAACAGAAATGTCATATTTAATTCTGCATTTAATGTATGTTTTAATGTGTTGTTATATGCAATGTACCCCTGTCTAATGCAGCAGCAGGCCTAGAGGGTGTAGTTAGACATCCCAGACACTAGAGGGAGATAGGGAGCCCCTAGTATAAATGTCCAGGCCCAGACAGGGGGAGGGTGTGCAGAGTCAGGAGTCTGAGAAGACACAGGTTAAGAAGCCTGCTCCTGACATGCAGCTGGATAGCCCTGGCTGCTAGTGATGTCCAGGAGGCTGTTGAGAAGCTCCAGCTTGCCTGAAGAACAAGAGAGCCTAAGTTAGCTCTGAAGAGATACCCCAGTTGCAGGATTCAACCTCCTGGGAGAAACCGACAGTATCCACCTGATGGGAGGAGGCGTCCCAGGGTAAGCCAAGTGCCCCTGATAGGCAGAGGAACTTAGAAACCATTGCAAGTAGTATAATACCTGAGGAAGGAGATAACCAAGGATATAAGCCACCCTTTTAGGCATCCGGGCCTTGGGAGTTATCAAGCCAGAGTAGGAGTTCTAGAAAGGACAGTGTAAAAGTACAACCTGCTGCTGAGTGCTTGTGGAATTTACCCTCAGTGTAACTTGCATGACTATTGCCTGCCATACTTGTGAATAAGCCCCTTCTTGTGGAACTGTAATAATCTAAAGACTGTACTACTCCCTGCTGTACAAAGTTGGATTGTCCAGTAAAGTTTATGTTTGGTTCACTGCATACTTGTGTACCTTCATCTTTCCAACCACCAACCGGCGTGCCACCGGCCAAAGGCACTGGCGTCACGAATACCACAGGGACCTTGCCCCAGGCACACAAAATACCTGTAACATCCAGGGCACCTCAACTACCATCTGGCCTGGTCCCTATCTACAGAGCGTGCCCCAGAGGAACTGTGTCTACCTCTCCTTCACTGCCACACGCCTGCCCAGGGTTCCGCAAATATAGTGAGTACCCTCGATTGCCCATAACTGTGACCTCACTTCGTCTATACCCTGCAGGTCTGGCGTGTTGCATCCTCTTCTGTTCCTTGCACAATCATCTACAAGATTTCTTATATATCTCTTATACTCTGGAACCCACTATCCCAGCAGATCAGACCCTCCCCTACCTTTCAAACCTGCAACTTGAGATCCCAACTTTTCTAAAAATTCTACAACTTACAATAACCACTAAACAGCCACCTGAGCAGCCTCTACCCTCAGACACTGTCTTTTTTCCATATTCCGTTGTAGATTTTAAGTCCTGACAGGCCGGGCTCTCTCCTCCTCTGTACCATTCTGTTGATACTGTAAGTTCACGCTTACTGTGCTTGTTTTGTTTTATATGTATGTATATGTTACCCTTTTTTTAGATTTAGATTTGTTTTAGATCTGCAGCGTCCTGGAATAAATGATGCTTAAAAATGAAAATGAATAGATAAATATATCATAGGGTCACATAGCAAAACTGTTTTGGCCCTCCTTTGCCTAAAAGTCAAGCTTTTGTTCACTTCTATCTTAGCAAAAGTTGAACAGGGACTTAATTAATATGGTGCTCATCCTAGACACTGTATTTCTCACCTTTACACCAGACAAGTGGGACAATTATATTGATGAATCCCCCAGATACAACTCTAGGTCTACTTGCTTATTTCAGTACCTGATAAAACTGAAAGCCTGCAGCCACCACGAAGGGAGCTTGGTGTATAATTTTTTTTTTTTTAATTTTTACAGTTACAATGGAAGCTGTAAAATCTCTTTACACTCATTTACCCCAATTGGTGACTGCAAGAAAATTATTAAATTCTACTGTGCCAATGGTTCTACAGAACCGTGCTAGCCTTTGTTTTTGCCACAGTTGTATTGCTGGTGTGTTGTCTTGATATGTGACTGTCAAGTTCGGTATAAAGGTTTTTTACAGTAATAATTAATTCACTTCATCCCCCAACATCACCCCTGCTTTACTCCAAAACACCAGTAATTGTCTGGCAGCTGTCTCTAACATCATGTCCTCTCTGTATCTAAAACTGAACCTCTCAAAAACTGAACTTCTTGTCTTTCCCCCATCTACTATCTCACCTAAACTTGATATTTCAATTTCAGTCTGCAGCACTATCATAACTCCTGTGCAACATGCCTGCTGTCTTGGGGCCACAATTCAATAGTGATGAGCGGCAGGGGTCATATTCGAATTCGCAATATTTTGCGAATATTTTGTAGAATATTCGTCGAATATTCGCACATTCGAATATTCGTTATATTCTACGATTTTTTTTACTCGGAAAATCGGCAAGGTAATTGTGTAATATGCTAATTTTTGAAATTAGAATTTTTGTTATACAAATTTTTTATTGCAGATTTTCAACTTACAACTATTAGACAAAGAAGATTATAGCACTATATTAGCTAAATTGCTCTATTTTCGTTTTTTTCGAATATTCGCTAAATTGCTATAACTTTGTTTTTCTGAATATTTGTAATATTCTAAAACAAGAATATATAGCAATATAGCGAATATAAAAAAAATAAAAAATAATATAAAGCAATTTAGCTAATATAGTGCTATAATCTTCTTTGTCTAATAGTTGTAATTTTTTTCTCATCTGAAGTTCAGATTGGAAAAAAATTACAACTATAAAAAAAAAGATTATAGCACTATATTAGCTAAATTGCTCTATATTCGATTTTTTTTCGAATATTCGCTATATTGCTATAACTTTGTTTTTTTGAATATTTGTAATATTCTAAAACAAGAATATATAGCAATATAGCGAATATTCGAACAAAGCGAATATAGAGCAATTTAGCTAATATAGTGCTATAATCTTTTTTTTATAGCTGTAATTTTTTTCCAATCTGTACTTCAGATGAGAAAAAAATTACAACTATTAGACAAAGAAGATTATAGCACTATATTAGCTAAATTGCTCTATATTCATTTTTTTTTTCTCGAATATTCGCTATATTGTTATATATTCTTGTTTTAGAATATTATGAATATTCGAAAAAACAAATTTATAGCAATATAGCGAATATAAAAAAAAAATAAAATCAAATATAGAGCAATTTAGCTAATATAGTGCTATAATCTTCTTTGTCTAATAGTTGTAAGTTGAAAAATTAGCAATAAAAAATTTGTATTACGAAAATTCGCAAACAACACTACTCCTAAAGTCAAATATACTGCAACCTTCTCATTGGCCCACAAGCTAGAAGCAGGGAGGGATCATGTGTACTGATTTTTTTTTTTCGAATATTCAAAATTACGAATATATATAATTATATTTGAAATATTTGTGAATTTTCAAAGTACCTATACTCGCGATAAAAATTCGAAATTAGAATATTCGTGATCAACACTAATATTCAATACCTTACACGCTCTTGCCATCTGCACCTCAAGAATATCACCAGAATCCGCCCTTTTATTATGGTGGAAACGGCAAAAACTCTTGTTGCCTTGATTAATTCTTGTCTTGACTACTGCAACGCATTACTAATCGGTCTCCCTCTCACTAAACTCTCCCCCTTTCAGTCTGTCCTAAATGCTGCAGCCAGGCTCATCTATCCATCCACCCGCTACACTGATGCTACTAGTCTGTGCCAGTCACTTCACCACAGAACACAGTTCAAACTTCTCACCCTCACCCACAAAGCTCTCCTCAATGCTGCACCTCTATATGTCTCCTCCATCTACCACCCTACTCTTGCTCTCCGTTCTATTAGCGGCCTAAGGTTAATAATCTCCATAATTCGTACCTCTCACTCCCATCTTCAAGAATTTTCTCAAGCTGCACCTACTCTGGAATACTCTGCCCCGGAATATTAGGTCAATTCACAACTTCTCCACCTTCAAATGTGCCTTAAAAACACAACTTTTCAGGCAGGCTTATCAAGCTACCTAAAATGAAAATTCCCTGAATAAACCTCTCCCCCACCAACTCCTCTGGCCTGAACTTGATCCTCTAACAGCCCCAAACCCAAAACAGATCAGCCAGCACCACACCTGTCAGTTCAATAATGAATTGAATCCTACTGTCACGGACGGTGTACAGGAAACAAGACAATGCAACATGCATGTAAGACTCACTGGATCCAAAGCTAAGGAACCAAAAGGGAGACCCCTGCACAAAACCTGGCACTTTCCCTGGCTGCTCAGCCTATGCAAAGATCCCAAAGGTGGATGGTTGCATATCCACGTACCTCGACTATATAACCCCTGAACACCCTACAATAGTGAGGGGACACGACCACCGGCTCCCTACACCAGACACGGAGGGAGTCAGGGTCACCTGGGATCCAGCAAACAGAAAATAACAGATAAATGTACAGCACTTAACTTTGTAGCAGACTGGAAAACAGGATCAGCATGCACACACACTCCAGGAAGAAGTATAAGCCGCCCAGTAATGCATTATGGGGCGGAATTTAAAGGGACGCAATCAGTCCACCTACATGACAGCTGAGAGAGGCTAATGAGATGAGGAACTGAACACCACAACAAAGAAAACTCAAGGAGGAGGTTCTGAAAGGCTTCTGTCAGAGCTTCTCAGCTGTCTGGTTGTGACACCTACTTATCAAAATCAACTACCTTCTGTGTCACCCCCAATTCATCATTGACTTAATAGGATGGAAGATCACTTCCGTCAGCTGCCAGACCTGCCACCCACCAAGTACCCTCACTCCCCAAATAACACTCTGAAGCCAACTTCTTGGTATAAATGGCCGTAACAGCCCGTTTATTAAACAAACAAATTCTTTATCAACTTTTTTTTAATGATCACAATAATAAGACATAAACAGTAATAAGACATAAACACATAAATAAAGTGCAATAAATTCCAACACATTGAGAAAGGATCCTAGAAGGCAACCCAAGCAAGCTGCGTTATTCACTCCCATCGCTACTTGACTTTCCACCTTACCCTTGGCCGCAGTCACCGACCCAAAGGTACCAAATCCTCCAAAATTACATCTCCATCCACCCCTGTAAGCATTTTAGCCCAAACAGGAGCCCCAGCCATCAGCTTACCGAGCCTCATGAGATGCACGCTCCCACGTGTCATGCACCTTTTAAACATTGTATTGCCTTCCAGGACCCTCTATTAACCGGCCACAAACGAACACAGGAGACCTCACCTGTGGACGTCCTGCCACACTCTCAGAGCTGTCTCAAGACCCTCCTGTAACCCTAAGGCCCACAAATCCATACCCACATCATTGAGATGCACACCATCAGCCTTCAATAATTGAGGCGACGCAGCCTCCAATTCCCTATGGTGCACCACAAATTTGCCCTGACGACGGACAAAACGACCAACCTCCTTGATCTCGCTCCACTGACCTCGCAAACCACCATGACCTTCAGACCAAACGACCAACAAATCAGGAGAATCTCCCAGCAACCGCAACAGATCCAGTTTGATGTCACGGATCACATCCCTAGAAAGACAAATCGTTCCCCCCAACATGCAAAACTAAATTGTCGGAGGGGCCTATCCAACAAGGCAAAAGCATGAAATTCCAGCAATACCCGACACCACAAAAGCCCCCTCACACCAAGACTTGCAACTCCTCCAGCCAAAAACCCAATTGCCTTCCATTCCTCCGCATGTCGGCTCTCAGCGCTCCCCAGTGAACGTATAAATGAATGACCCAGAATCCACGCCAAACATGAAGAAGATCCTAAAAAAAAAAAACCACAATGAGACTTGGTCCAAACATGCAATCACCTACGCAACACACATCTCATACCTTCCTCATTAAAACAAATATTATCCCAATCTGCTGCCTCGCGCACTACTACTCGCCACCAGCTCAGAGACCCTAAAGGCCCCAAAGAAAGCCAATGAAAACGCGGCCTGAAAACAAACACACCTCATACCAAGAATTGCACACCACACCAACCTGCTCCCACAACTGTTGTAACACCGAAAAAGAAACCGGACGAGGAGTGTCCTCCCTAACAGCTCTGCTCCGATAGCCCTTCAGAACCTGGCACACCAAAAAACTCTGAGACCCGTTGGCTAAACCACGCAAATGCAACCAAAAAGCCACAGCCGCCACCCTTTTAGAAGCCACGGAGAAAGGCACTCCTGAACTATAAGATAGCCCCACAAAATAAACCAACACATGAAAGTCCTCCGCCACTTCACAACCCCCCACCTGATCCACTAACCGTTCCCAATGAGACCACACAGAAGAATAAGCTGACCACGTACTCCTAATCACGGACCGCCTAATCAGATCTGATGAGACCCCAAGGCCACACTCCAGAGCCACTGAGGACAGGGCAGACCCTTTGCGTCTGCGCTCGGGACCAAACTGCAAAAATGGTCCCACTGAAAACGAGAAAGGGAATCAGCGATGGAATTAACACCGGGAACATGCACCGCCACAAAACAAGCATTCAATCTTAACCTTCTGAGGACCAGATGCCGAAGCAAATGCACAACAGGAGGTGAATTAGCTGACTGACTATTAACCGCTTGCACCACACCCAAATTATCACAACAGAAACGCTTGTTCCGTAACAACTCCCCCAATAATTCAGTTGCCAAAACAATCGGGAACAGCTCCAACAGCACTAGATTACCAAGCAAGCCGGCCCCTCTCCACTCTTCAGGCCAAGGACCCGCACACCATTGCCCTTGACAAAAAGTGCCATACCCGCAAGAACCCGACGCATCCGTAAACAATTCCATATTTGCACTAGCAACTGGCGCCTCCATCCACATCGGACGACCGTTAAAATCCACCAAAAAACACTCCCAAACTTCTAAATCCGCCTGCAGAACTCCCCACAGGAAATAACAGATTGTGAATAAGCCGAAACTTGTTCGGCTCCTATTTTGGTACCAACCCCAACGGCGACACTCACAAACCCTGCAACGGACACTCAACCAACGGGCCCGCTATTCTCCCCGCTACCACTTCCTTGGCAATCTTCTCAAACTACCACCGGGTGAGACAATGTGGAAGACAAGTTGCGATCAGCGACCACAACCGCCTCTGAAACACACGGGATCTTAAAACTGTCCCTAAAACCCGATAACAACAACTCCACTGCCTCCCGATTTGGATAAATCCTTAGAAAAATCTCCATCTCGACCTCCTTCACTGGAGTCACCCCTCTCCTGCACCCTTGCCTTTTCCGTGCTTAAAATACTGCGACAAGCTGTGAGCCCCGCCGCAACCGGAGCATTCGTGCTTGAACCTGCAATCTGCCAAGTACTTACAGTACCCCTCATTAAAATGCCAACAGCATCCCTTTTTATTCCCACCATTCAATTCTGCCACCAAGGAACCCCCGGCCGTAACCCGAGAGGACTGGTTACCCCCTTTTGGAGCCGAGATTAGCCGCATTCATAGGCTGATGTCCTTATGGTCCCACCTAATACTAGGCCGGACTGCCTTCCTCTGACGAAACTGCTTGTCATACCTGAGCCAAGCCAACCCCCCATACGTCCGATATGCCTCCCCCACCGCATCCATATAGCAAAAAAGCACCGAACAGTGTTCGGGCGCCTTCTCGCCTATCACACTTGCCAATATAGCAAAAGTCTGCAGCCAATTCAGAAAAGTGCGCAGTATAAGCCTATACTGCCGCTTCTCCTCCTCCTCCCTTTTGCCCTCATCCAACCTCACCCTATCCAACTGATACTTCTCCAACGGAAGTAACGAAAATATTTCAACATACTCGTCCTTCCAAATCTTCTACCTGACCTCCAGCTTCAAGTGCGCTCCCAACGGCCCCTCAAAGCACAGGTATACCTCCCCTTTCGCCGCATCCGCCAACCTAACGTCCTCACCAACTTTACCTTTACGTCCCCCGCTCACCACCACATCACCCACCGGAGCACCAACCACAGCAACAGGCGCACACCCCACCCTAACCACACTAGATTGTTCGCCAATCACGACCTCCGGCCCAGACGCCCACACCGCTGTTGTGGAAACAGCAGCCTCAGTTCCCAAACGGGAAATAAGAGACAACATACCCGACAGCAATTCCTGCGCCAAACTCTCAGTCCCAGCCCTACCTTACTGACCACCCGCAACCCCCAACCCACCACACCCTTGAGCCTGACACGGAGATCTCTCACCTGGCTGACCCTGGGGGTATACTCTCTTAGTCGCCGCAGACCGCTCTGGAACACTTCCTGGCATCAAACCGACCGGAGATGTAGAAGACGATGGACCAACGCCAGAAACGACCTCAGGCCTGTCGGCCACTTCACATTCTTCCAGGCTGAGTTCACCTTCTTCCAAATTCGAAACCGACTGGAGACCCCTACCACCGGGTCGCAGATCCGATGACATGTCGTACCGTCCCGTAACCTCGCTGGTCTCCACATCCGTTCCGCCATCCCTTGGCACACCTCCTCCGGTAGCCAATAGCCGCATTACGCCCCATCACTGCCAGGTCCCCTGACTGTTGCACTGGGGGCGGGGCCAAACTAAAACCCCCACCAGCACTCCTCCTCTTATCCTCTGGCTTGCAGTAGCCAGCCTCGCCACCGATGTCGCTGTTGCCGCCGAACTCTCTTCTGGCTGTGAAACAGACGACCGCTGCCGACCTACAGGCCGCAGCGCCACCCACTCCGTCGGTGCCACTTCTTCAGCAGAGCGCTCACCACAGGACAGTGAGGCCGCATCCCCCGACATCCTCACCGCCGATCTTCTGTCCGCGCAGGTCCAGGTACCCGTACTGGTGTGCTCTACGCTGGGGACATCCAGGGTAGAAAAAAAACGCATCACCATGCGACCCCCCCCCGCCGAGCAAGGGATGAACGACGGGAACTAACCCGTCCTTCTCCCGCAGGAACCCGACACGGTGCTGGATTTCTAACGCTATGCCGGCCAGCCGTAGCCAGATCAGCCCCAGCCGGCCGCAGTGGAGGATACCAAAGTGGGCTCCGCAAACGTCGCCACACACAGGGGGTCGCCTCGGGGCTCAAATGCACAGGTGGCATGGACCGCCGAGCCCTAACCCTCCCCACTAACGCAGCCGGAGATGCA
The DNA here is from genome assembly GCF_014858855.1 of Bufo gargarizans. Taxonomy (NCBI): domain Eukaryota; kingdom Metazoa; phylum Chordata; class Amphibia; order Anura; family Bufonidae; genus Bufo; species Bufo gargarizans. Next base: position 718,309,340 of record NC_058081.1, read on the forward strand.
GCGGGCGCCGCCATAGCTGCCTGCAAGCTCCTCTGAACCCACGCAGAACCATGCTGTTCTGCCGCGGCCCTGACCTTTAAGGGAAGCCATAACTAACTGCAGCACTGCCAATAAAACCCTAACTCACCGATACACCCCGGACACTGGTGCAGATCCCACCCCTACCCTAAGAAATATACAGCCCGCGAAAATAGCAAACCCCACCCTCTTTCCTAACATACAGACACCTAACCTGAAAACACATACTTAACCCTTTACTGCCTACATACTTCCCCCTAAGTCAAGTTACACTACGCTACTGTCTGCGCCTTGCTCCGTTGCTCTACAGATTGTAAGCTCTTGTAAGCAGGGCCCTGACTCCTAGTGTTTCAGTTGTACATTAGCCAGTTAGTTTTGTTTTGTACATGAACCCTATGAATTTGAAAAGTGCGGCGGAATATGACAGCACTATATAAATAAATATTATTAGTAATTCACAAAGTTATTACATGAAGTCTTGCGAGACTTCGAAGTAATAACTTCGGCTAATCGAAGTCAATACATTCCAAGGGTCCATTCACACATCCGCAAATGGGTCCGCATCCGTTCCGCAATATCGGGAACGGGTGCGGACCCATTCATTCTCTATGAGGCCGGAAGAGATGCAAAGAGCACACTATGTGCTCTCCGCTTCCGCATTTCCGGAAAGCAGCCACGAACTTCCGGGCTTCGTCCCCGAACTTCTGGGCCGTGGCTACGCCAAAAAATTGAACATGTCCTATTATTGTCCACCATTGCGGACAAGAATAGGCAGTTCTATGGGGGGTGGTGGCCGGTTGTATTGCGGATCCGCAATACACTAGGGATGTGTGAATAGACCCTTATACTGTACGGAGCTGGAAAAAAGTAAGCAAGACTCAGAACCTTATATATAAAAAGTATTATATTCTTTATTGCAGCATATATAAATAATTAGGTAAACATAAATCATTTAAAATGGGGACAAAACATCTAGAAATGGAGCAATGTCCACAAACACTGTACTGAGTATGGATCCCAAAGTACCCACATAGCTCCTACAAAAGATGGAAAGACATGTACATAAGGCACATGACAGTGTGCCCCCCGTGGCCGTATTGCGGCCCGCATAAGGCGGGTCCGCAATACACGGAGCACCAGCGGAGATGCGGTGCGGAAGGAATGGAACCACGGAACGGAAGCACTACGGAGCGATTCCTTGGTGTTCCGTTTCGTGCTTCTGTTCCGCAAAAAGATAGCACTTGTGCTATCTTTTTGCGAAACGGACGGATCCATTGAAGTTGAATGTGTCTGGATCTGTCCTGGCCGCCGCACGAACGTTGCCTGTGCATTGGGGACCGCATGCAACGGAACAAATACGTTTGTGTGCAAGAGGCCTAACACAAAGGTAGGTAAGCCTGAACCAATCCAAATAATAATATCAGATCTACATAGCAAACCTAATGCTACAGAGGGGATGAAGTAACATACCCACTCAAAGGGTTAACCATCCCAAAGCCAATTTAGGACCAGGAGAAACATAAGGAAAAATAAAAACAACTAATAAACGAGGTCAGGACAATAACCAACCTGTGGACATGTTTGTGGGAGCGTACTTGAATGGAGCATGACCTTCCATGGCCGTCAGATTTACGATAGTTTGGTGACAATTACAATACAAATCTACCCCGGCCAATCGCTCACGTACAGTAGATTTGCTATTCTGGTGGACAAACTGACAGAAGATGGACCAGTTTTGTTAAGAGGCCCATCTTAGGGCACTTTCACACCTGCGTTGTTTGATTCCTGCAGGCGGTTCCGTTGCCTGAACTTCCTGCCTGATCAGGCAAACTGTATGCAAACACATGCCATTTTTTCTGACTGTTTAGGCATTTTTCAGAATTATCAGAATCCTGATCAGTCTGAAAAATGCATTGCAATACCGGATCCGTTTTTCCGGTATTTATTTTCTTCCCATTTTTAAAGGTCCGCGCATGCAGGAATACCGGATCCGTCAATGCAGTATTTTGAATGCCGGATCCGGCACTAATAAATTTCTATGGCAAGTGTTCCGATTTTTGGGCCAGAGATAAAACCGCAGCATGAAAAAGTCCTGAAAAGTCAAAAAGACTGAACTGAAGACCAGTGATGGCCAGTTCGCCCGCGAACACATGCGAGCTGCCATCTTAACTCACAAGTCCGGCGATGCACAGGTAAGTCCTTACCTGTGCCTGTGCGCGAGCCGGTCTGAAATGAAATGCGGTCTCCGGGTGCAGGCAGTTATTTTTTTATTTTTTATACTTTAACGCAATATTGACAAAGAGAAGCAGAAAGAGACGACTTACATGTGGGAAGATCAGGAGTGCAGTTGTCAGTGTTGCAGCATGAAGTGCTCATCCTCATATGTCCTTGTTTTAGGCCCAAACTGCCCTTTAAGCCACATTGAGATGAAGGTGCGCATGTCCTGACCAAAGATGTAGACTTCGCTCCAGCTAAAAATAAACAAAGCAAACATTTTCTCTTACTGAAATAGGAAAGTATATATATAATCAGTAAATAGTAAGTATAATCAATGTCTCCTGCCCTTCCATATTCTCTGTGATCCAAACATACTGGAGGAGCGCAGATTGTGTACACTGGTTACTTGTTATGCACAAATGTCTATTCTTACAACAGGTCACATTTAGAGTTGAGCGGACACCAGGATGTTCGGGTTCGGACGAACCTCGGGACCCGAACTTGACCCCGAACCCCATTGAAGTCAATGGGGACCCGAACTTTTGAGCACTAAAATGACTGTAAAAATGTAATGGAAAGGGCTAGAGGGCTGCAAAAGGCATCACAATGTGGTTAAGAGCATGGCAAGTGCTCTGCAAACAAATGTGGATATGGAAATGACTTTAACCCCTTAGTTACCACCCATATGTGTTTTTACGGCGGCACTTCAGCCCAAGTTAGCGAGTAGCGCTGTAGCTCCGTGCCACCAGCTCGGCAGTGATCAGAGACCGTGACAAGCGGTCTCTGATCACGTGATTGCCGTGATACACTTTATCACGGCGATCACAGAAAATGCCGGCAGTGGAGCTGCCCGCACTAAACTTTCTCCCTCCTCTCATGTAAGAGAAGAGGGAGAAAGTCTCCGGTGCAGCGATCGGGTCCCCCAGCGCTTCTGGCCCTAAGCTGGGTCTCGATCCTCACCCCACACCCCCCTTACCCTCAATAAAGATGGCGGCGGCGGCCCGGCGCATGCGCAGACTGAAAACCACTCACCGCTGCTCTCAGTTAGGTCTCTCTCCTCAGGAGAGGAGAGAGAAGTTCAAATTATGCCCCGACCGGGTCTACCAGCACCCCGATCGGGGCAATATGGCCCACAGATGTGTTAAATAAAGTTATTAGGGCGCCCCCCTCCCACATCTAAAAAAATTAATAAATTGTAAGTGCAGTCAAAATAAAGTAAAGATGTGGAAATATATTTCTGATAAAAATATTGAATAGCATTTATGTATGTATGTGAAATATTGCAGTTGAAAATAGGAAAATGTGCAAATTTTTACAAATTTTCACTTTTTTAATAAAGATACGCATATTTTATTGGTAGAATTTTACCACCTCAGTAAAGTATAATATGTGACGAGAAAACAATGTCAGAAGTACTTTGATGTGCAAAACCGTTAAAGTTATTCTAAGCTAAAATGACACATGTCAGATTTCCAAAATTTGGCTTGGTCATTAAGGCCCAAACAGGCTTGGTCACTAAGGGGTTAAAGAACATAATACATAAAAATAAAAAATAATAATCTTGATCTAGGAGGACGAGGTCCATATGGAGTAGGAGGTTGAAGAGGCGGTGGATGTGGCGGTGTAGGTGGAAGTGGCGGTGGAGGAGGAGGTAGCCTACACTGGTTTTTGGTTTAAAATTTTATTTTTTAAATTAGGGTACACCCCAAAACATTGGGAAATATAACCTGTGATAACCCCCTGCAGTCGTGCTAAACACACGTTCAGACAATACACCGGCTGCAGGGCATGCCAGCACCTCCAAGGCGTAAAGGGCAAGCTCAGGCCATGTGCCCAAATTTGGAGACCCAGAAGTTGCAGGGGCTGACCCCTGTCAGTCAGTTTGTGTAGGCGTGTGCACACTTACTGCCCCACCATGTCGCACGTCCCCGTGATGTTCACGATCCAATTTGATATCTGCTCTATCAACTTTTGATGTTCATTTATGCGCCTACCATGGTGATCACGGGTGGCGGGGAATCAGGGTTCCAGGCCAGAGAGGGAGCGTGAGAAAGAGATACCACATCCAAGGGAGGATTATTTTTTTCAAATTTTAAATTATAGAGCGGAAATATGGGACAAAGTATTAAAGTGTAAAAGTGGGACAACTTTTTAAAGTTTAAGCATTGAATGAAAGGATGTCGCGCATCAATGAATTAAGAATTTCTCACATTTTATTCCCTGTCAACTATGCAGAGCAGGTGTTTCTATCTGGCAAAATTTGAAAAATGTCACCTGACAATGTAATTGACGATTTTTTATTTATTTATGTTCCTGTCACCTATGTAGAGGTGCCCCAGTGACATCCACCATCCATTTGGATATCTTCTCTATCAACTATTGATGTTCTTTTCTGAGCCTACCATGTTGATCACGGTTATCGGCTAATCAGGGTTCCACGCCAGAGAGGGAGCATGAGAAAAAGAGACCAAATTTAAGAGAGATAAATTTATACTTTTTTTTTGGGGATCGAGCGGAAATATGGGAAAAGCTATTGAGGCGCAAATGTGGGACAAATTACAGTAGCCCAAATGTGGGCCAAAAGAGTCAAGCGGAAATGTGGGAAAAACTATTGAGGCGCAAATGTTGGCCAAAAGGGTATAGCGGAAATGTGGGACAAATTATTGAAGTGCAAATGTGGTACAACTTGTTTAATTTTAAGCATTTGAATCAAAGGAGGTGGCGCGCATCAATTAAAGAAGCATTTCAGAAATTGTATTCCCTGTCACCTATGCAGAGCAGGGGTTTATTCAGGTCTAAAATTGTATAATGTAACAGAAAAATTACAGAAATTTATTAACCTGTCTACTTGGTAGAGCAGGGGTCTATGACAGAAAACAATTGGTGAATTTGACCCTAAAATGTAACTGACAAATGTTATTTCTACTAGGTATAGCATTGGTACATCACACCCAAAAATCTGTAAATTTCAACAGAAAATGTAACTGACAATTAAAAAAAAAAAATTGTTAACCTGTCTACTAGGTATAGCAGTGGGACTATACACCCAAAAATTGGTGAATTTCACCAGAGAATGTAACTGACAAAGTAGTGAAATGATATAAAATAAAATACGTACAAATAAATAAAAAAATAATTGATTTATGAGGTGGAGTTCCATATGGTGTAGGAGTTTGAGGAGACGGTGGACGTAGCAGAGTAGGTAGAAGCGGCGGTGGAGGACGACGAGATAGCCAACACAGGTTTTTGGTTTTAATTTTTAATTTTTTTTATTAAGGTACACTCCAAAAGAGTGTGAAATATCCAAAATACAAGAATGAGCAATTGCGCTGCAGTATAACAATGGCTGGTTAGTGCCGGTATACATGTCTATTCTGCACAAGCTACGGACAAGTCCTGAGCGGATCCATGCCTGGTTCATTTTAATGAACGTGAGCTTGTCCACATTGGCTGTGGACAGGCAACTGCGCTTGTCTGTGATGACGCCCCCTGCCGTGCTAAACACAAGTTCAGATAATACACTGGCTGCAGGGAAGGCCAGCACCTCCAAGGCGTAAAGGGCAAGCTCAGGCTATGTGCCCAATTTGGAGACCCAGAAGTTGAAGGGGGCAAACATGTCATTCAGTAAGTGTAGGCGTGTGCACACATACTGCTCCACCATGTTGAAATTCTGCCTCCTGCTAAGACGTTCCATATCAGCTGGTGGGGCTGGTTGTTGTGGCGTGCTGACAAAACTTTCCCACATTTCGGCCATGCTAACCCTGCCTTCTGAGGTGCTGGCGGTGACCCAGCTGTGTTGGCGACCTCTTCCTTGTCCTCTGCCTTCGCCTTGTGCTTCCACTGTGCCCCTGCTGTCAGGTGGGAATGCCACCAGCAGCGCGTCTACCAGCGTGCGCTTGTACTCGCGCATCTTACGATCACGCTCCAGTGACGGAATTAAGGACGGTACGTTGTCCTTGTAATGGGGATCCAGCAGCGTGGCCACCCAGTAATCAGCACAAGTTAGAATGTGGGCAACTCGCGGTCGTTGCGGAGACACTGCAGCATGTAATCATCGCTTATGTGTGCCAGGCTGCCCAAAGGCAACGAAAAGATGTCCTCTGTGGGAGGTGTATTGTCTGTGTCCTCTGTATCCCTCCAGCCATGCACCAGTGATGGCCATGAGTTGGTCTGGGTGCCACCCTTCTGTGAACCTAGTCCCTCCTCCTCCTCCATCTTCAAGAACTGTGCCCTGGCTGGACAATTGTGTACCTGGCGTTTGAGGGTGCAGGAACCCACCCTCGGAGCCACTTGGCAATGACTGGCCGGAAACTCTACGAAATGATCCCTCTTCCTCCTCCTCCTCCTCCTATGTCCTCTGTGGGAGGTATATTGTCTGTGTCCTCTGTATCCCCCCAGCCATGCACCAGTGATGGCCGTGAGTTGGTCTGGGTACCACCCTTCTGTGAACATAGTTCCTCCTCCTCCATCTCCTCCTCCTCCTCCTCCTCCTCCTCCTCCTCCACCTCCTCATCTTCAAGAACTGTGCCCTGGCTGGACAATTGTGTACCTGGCGTTTGAGGGAGCCACTTTGAGGGAGCCACTTGGCAATGACTGGCCGGAAACTCTACGAAATGATCCCTCTTTCTCCTCCTCCTCCTATGCCACATCCTCTTCCATCATCGCCAGGAGCGTTTTTTCAAGGAAGTATAGAAGTGGGATAGTAACGCTGAGAACGGCGTTATCGGCACTGGCCATGTTGGTGGAGTACTTGAAACAGCGCAACAAGGAACATAGGTCTTGCATGGAGGCCCAGTCATTGGTGGTAAAGTGGTGCTGTTCCGCCGAGCGATTCACCCATGCGTGCTGCAGCTAAAAATCCACTATCTCCTGCTGCTGCTCGCACAGTCTGGCCAGCATGTGCAAGGTGGAGTTACGCTGCAGCGCTGACAAGCGAGCAGCAGCAGGGAGAGAACGCTGAAAGCCCGAACAGACGGCATGCACTTTATGCAGCAGCTCTGACATATCGGGGTAATTTTTAAGGAATCTCTGCACCACTAAATTCCGCACATGCGCCAGGCAAGGGATGTGCATCAAACGGGCTAGTCCCAGAGCTGCTACGAGATTTCGCCCATTATCACACACCACCAGCCGGGCTTGAGGCAGACTGGCACAAACCACTCATCGGTCTATTGTTCAAGGCCCGTCCATAGCTCCTGCGCTGTGTGGGATTTGTCCCCCAAACAGAAGTTTTAAAACTGCCTGCTGTTACTTACCTCTGGCTGTGGTGAAGGTGTTACGCTGACCGGATGAGGAGCTGGTAGAGGATGAGGAAGCAGAGTAGGAGGAGGAAGCAACAGGAGGCAAACTGAAGCGCCCTGCAATCCTCGGTGGTGGAAGGACATGCGCCAAACTGCTATCTGCCTCAGGCCCAGCAGCCACTGCATTTACCCAGTGTGCTGTTATGGACATATAACGTCCCTGACCGTGCTTACTGGTCCACGTATCCGTAGTGAGCTGCACCTTGCCACAGATGGCGTTGCGCAGTGCACACCTGATTTTGTCCCCTACTTGGTTGTGCAGGGAAGGGATGGCTCGCCTGGAAAAGTAGTGGCTGCTGGGCACGACGTACTGTGGGACAGCCACCGCCGTAAGGTTTTTAAAACTATCCGTCTCCACCAGACGGAATGACAGCACTTCAAAGGCCAGTAATTTAGAAATGCTGGCATTCAGGGCTAGGGATCGCGGGTGGGTAGGGGGGTATTTCCTCTTCCTCTCCAGCGTTTCGGAGATGGGGAGCTGAACGCTTCCGTGGGACATTGTGGAGATGCTTGGTGACCCAGGTGTTGCTGTTGCTGGCAGATCCTCTGTTTGCGGGGTGGCAGGTGGCACTGTCACTCCAGAGGGGGATGAAGAGGCCGAGACTGCAGCAGAAGAAGAAGCAGGAGGAGCCAGAGACCTTTCTTGGTTTTCGAGGTGTCTACTCCACTGCAGCTCGTGCTTTGCACTTAAATGCCTGATCATGCAGGTTGTGCTCAGATTGAGAACGTTTATGCCTCGCTTCAGGCTCTGATTGCACAGCGTGCAAACCACTTGTGTCTTGTCATCAGCACATTGTCTGAAGAACTGCCACGCCAGGGAACTCCTTGGAGCTGGCTTTGGTGTGCTCGGTCCCTTGCTGCGGTGGGCAGTAGCATGCCTACTGTCTAGAGGATGGCCGCTCCACTTTTGCACCCTGTTCCCTCTTCTGCTGGTGGCCCTGTGCGACCACCGCCTCTTCCTCCGAACTACATAGGTCACTTGCATGACCTTGAGTCCATGTGGGGTCAAGGACCTCATCGTCTTCCACATCATCTTCCACCCAGTCTTCCCCCCTGCCTTCCTTGTCGGTCTGCACATTTTCAAAAGCCCCAACAGTTGGCACCTGTGTTTCATAATCATCCGAGACGTGCCGCGATGGTCCTCCCATGTACTCATCTTGAAACATAAGTGATTGGGCATCAGTGCACTCAATCTCAATGTGTTTATTAACTGAATTTGACCGCAGTTTATAACCCTGGAATTTCACACGTGCTGATGCTACAAGGCCAGAAGAATAGTGGAATATGGCAAAAAAAAAAGTTTTTAAAAATCAAGAAAATTATGGCTGTATTTCAAGCTTAAATTGCACACTGACTAATCCAGATGTTGTATATTACCAAAAAAGTGTTTTTTTGGTAACAGAATATGAAAGCTGTATATATTAAACTTGAATTTAACACTTGCAGATCAGGAAAATAGTGTTTTTTGGCAAAAAACTTGTGTTTTTAAAAACCCAGAAAATGATGGCTGTATTTATAGCTTAAATTGCACACTGACTAAAGCCTCATGCACACGACCGTTTTTTTAAGGTCCGCAAAAACGGGGTCCGCAGGTCCGTGATCCGTGTCCGTTTTTTCTTCCGTGGGTCTTCATTGATTTTTGGAGGTTCCACGGACATAAAGAAAAAATCGTTTTGGTGTCAGCCTGGCCATCCCAAACGGATCCGTCCTGACTTACAATGCAAGTCAATGGGGACGGATCCGTTTGACGTTGACACAATATGGTGCAATTGCAAACGGATCCGTCCCCCATTGACTTTCAGTGTAAAGTCAGGAGTCCCTATTATACCATCGGACCGGAGTTTTCTCCAATCCGATGGTATATTTTAACTTGAAGCGTCCCCACCACCATGGGAACGCCTCTATGTTAGAATATACTGTCGGATATGAGTTAGATCGTGAAACTTAGATCCGACAGTATATTCTAACAGAGAGGCGTTCCCATGGTGATGGGGACGCTTCAAGTTAAAATATACTAAGAACTGTGTACATGACTGCCCCCTGCTGCCTGGCAGCACCCGATCTCTTACAGGGGGCTGTGATCAGCACAATTAACCCCTCAGGTGCTGCACCTGAAGGGGTTAATTGTGTGTATCATAGCCCCCTGTAAGAGATCAGGGGCTGCCAGGCAGCAGGGGGCAGACCCCCTCCCTCCCCAGTTTGAATATCATTGGTGGCCAGTGTGTGCCCCCCCCCCTCTATTGTATTAATATCATTGGTGGCACAGTGTGCGGCCCCCCTCCCTCTATTTTATTAATATCATTGGTGGCACAGTGTGCGCCCCCCCTCTATTGTAATAATATCATTGGTGGCACAGTGTGCGGCCCCCCCTCCCTCACTATATTGTATTAATATCATTGGTGGCACAGTGTGCGGCCTCCCCACGGCCCCCCCTCCCTCCCTCTATTGTATTAATATCATTGGTGGCACAGTGTGCGGCCTCCCCTCTCCCCCCCCCCCCCGATCATTGGTGGCAGCGGAGAGTTCCGATCGGAGTCCCAGTTTAATCGCTGGGGCTCCGATCGGTAACCATGGCAACCAGAACACTACTGCAGTCCTGGTTGCCATGGTTACTTAGCAATATTAGAAGCATCATACTCACCTGCTGCGCTGTCTGTGACCGGCCGGGAGCTCCTCCTACTGATAAGTGACAGGTCTGTGCGGCGCATTGCTTAATGATCTGTCACTTACCAGTAGGAGGAGCTCCCGGCGCAGCAGGTAAGTATGATGTTTCTAATATTGCTAAGTAACTATGGCAACCAGGACTGCAGTAGCGTCCTGGTTGCCATGGTTACCGATCGGAGCCCCAGCGATTAAACTGGGACTCCGAACGGAACTCTCCGCTGCCACCAATGATCAGGGGGGGGGAGAGGGGAGGCCACACACTGTGCCACCAATGATATTAATACAATAGAGGGAGGGAGGGGGGGCCGCACACTGTGCCACCAGTGATAGTACAATAGAGGGAGGGTGGGGGGCCGGGGGGGTGCACTGGCCACCAATGATAATAATACAATAGAGGGAGGGGGGCCGCACTGGCCACAAATGAAATGAAAACTGGGGAGGGAGGGGGGTCTGCCCCTGCTGCCTGGCAGCCCCTGATCTCTTACAGGGGGCTATGATACTCACAATTAACCCCTTCAGGTGCGGCACCTGAGGGGTTAATTGTGCTGATCACAGCCCCCTGTAAGAGATCGGGTGCTGCCAGGCAGCAGGGGGCAGTCATGTACACAGTTCTCTGTATATTCTAACTAGAAGTGTTCCCATCACTATGGGAACGCCTCTGTGTTAGAATATACTGTTGGATATAAATTTTCACGAAGTGAAAACTCAGCTCTGAAACAGCTTTTATGCAGACGGATCTTCGGATCCGTCTGTATGAAAGTAACCTACGGCCACGGATCACGGACGCGGATGCCAATCTTGTGTGCATCCGTGTTCTTTCATGGACCCATTGACTTAAATGGGTCCGTGAACCGTTGTCCGTCCAAAAAATAGGACAGGTCATATTTTTTTGACGGACAGGATACACGGATCACGGAGGCGGATGACAAACGGTGCAATTTCCAAGTTTTCAACGGACCCATTGAAAGTCAATGGGTCCGCAGAAAATCACGGAAAACGGAACAACGGCCACGGATGCACACAACGGTCGTGTGCATGAGGCCTAAGCCTGCAAATGTACCAGATGCTGTAAATTGCCCAAAAAATTCTGGTTTTTAATGTCCCAAAAGCTCAGATGCAGTGCTAGTTCACTGAGCTTACATAAAATGGCCGCCCCACACCTAACTGACTTATAAATGTTTTTTTTTTTTTCAGTCACTAGGCTCAGGGCAGGATAAAAAAAACACAATGTATGTAGATAGCGGAGTTCGATTCAGGTTTTGAGCAAAGATTCAGTCCTATTCTCTCCCTGAAATCACCCGCTGCATCCTCTCCCTACACTTAGCACAGCAGAGTGACGTGCAGCGCTACGTAACTCCAGCTTATATAGAGGCTGGGTCACATGTGTAGTGTTCCACTAGGTAAATATGGGCACTACACAAGGGTCAATTGGGCCACGTTGTTACCCACCTCCTGTGGGACAGGGTCATTGTATTTTATATAATGTTTTTATGTGTATTTTCCTGTTATCTCCTGTGTACCAGGCCTGTTAGGGGTGTAGTTCCTCCTCTTAGGCAGTAGAGGGAGCTATGGAACCCCCTAGTTTATATAGGCAGGTCCAGTCCAGGGAGAAGTAGTGTGTGGTTAGGAGCCGGTGTGACTTTAGCTAGGCAGCAGCTGAAGTGCAGCTTCTAACATGCAGCTAGACAGTCCATGGTACTAGCCTGCATCCAGGAGAAGAGTTTGCCTCCTGAGAAACCAAGTTCCTTTACAAGTTCAGCGCAGAGCCAAGTTTATTCCAGCCAAACAGAGAGCTGAAGGGCAGAAGGATATTTCTACAGCAAGGAGACATATACCAGAGGAAGTGTAATGGGGCAATGGGGCATACGGGCCTTGGAGAAAGCCAGACAGGAGCTGAGGAAAATACAGCCTGATCTGTAAGTGTTATTACCTCTGTGTATCTTGCAAGGACTTTGCCTGCCGTTTATATGAAGCCTGCCTGTTACAATCTTTTTCATGTGGAACTAACTAAAGAACTGTAAATACTTGAACTGTTTCAGTAAAAGGAAGTTCTGGTTCACTGCAACTTGTGTTCCTCAATTATTCCTACAACAAATCGGTGTGCCACCGTTACCGGCACTGGCGTCACGAACTTAAAGGGATCTTGCCACCGGCATATTAAACCTGCAACACCCAGGGCACCTCACCTACCACCTGGCCTGGTCCATATACTGTACATAGAGAGTGCCCCAGAGGATCCCTGTGCCAGCCTCTCCATCACTGCTGTACGCCTGCCCAGGGTATATATAAAAACTGAGTACCAAAAACACCCTTGGTTAGTAACTGTGACCTCACCATCGCTCACCCTGCAGGGCTGCGTACTGCACATGCTACACTGGTCAATCACAGCCATGCCATTAGCAGGCAGGTTTGTGATGGCTTCTAAGGTCAGACAGTTAAACGCTTGTTGCTTGGCTTAAAAAGTGCCAAGAAAGCGCTGAACACCAAACCCAAACTTTTACTGAAATGTTCGGGTTCGGGGTCCAAAAATCCTAAAGTTCGGTACGAACTTGAACTTTACAGTTCGGGTTTGCTCAACCCTAGTCACATTCCTTCATAATTTATTTAGGAACAAGAGCTCATTTAACCCTTAGACATACAGAGTTGCTCTCACGCCTGTGTGGCACACGTTGCCCTACTTTCCCCTGTGTGAACTGGGGCTAGTGCTCAGTGAACTGTCCTTCAGCATTGCAAGAATAAGAATTTTTTTCACCTTACATCACAAAAAATGTAAAACAAAGCAGTCAAAAAGTCATACGCACCCCAATATCATACCAATCAAACCGTCACCTTATCCCGCAAAAAATTAGACCCTAAAAAAAAAAATTATGGCTCTCAGAATATGGAGACACTAAAATGTGATGCAGAAAAACTTTATCCAGCTCACCTTCCTGGTTGTGAAATAGTCCCGACTCCAACGACCTAGGGGAGTGTCCCCACTGCAAGCTGCAAACAATTTGAAAGGAAGGTCTTGGAAGCATGAAAGTCCTCTTAAAAGCTTCTTCTTTTATTGAACATACAGGACAGCAGACATAACCACTGGGGTACACGGAATGCAAGCGTTGACGCGTTTCGGGTACTAGACCCTTAGTCGTAACGGTGCTTCATAGTGTGACCCCTCAATTTAAAGGAGCGTGATGTCCAACCCTCCAAAATTCTGGGAGGCAAGGCACCCGTTACAGTGTGTAACTCATCTTATATGTGATTAGCAGGTTGTAAGAAAGGGTGTGATACATAGTGTGATAACCAATTGGAACGGGTGCCTTGCCTCCCAGAATTTTGGAGGGTTGGACATCACGCTCCTTTAAATTGAGGGGTCACACTATGAAGCACCGTTACGACTAAGGGTCTAGTACCCGAAACGCGTCAACGCTTGCATTCCGTGTACCCCAGTGGTTATGTCTGCTGTCCTGTATGTTCAATAAAAGAAGAAGCTTTTAAGAGGACTTTCATGCTTCCAAGACCTTCCTTTCAAATTGTTTGCAACTAAAATGTGATATTTTTTTTTTCAAAATGCTGTTATTGTATAAAAAAACTTAAATAAATAAAAAAGTATACACATTAGGTATTGCCGCATCCATAAGAACCTGCTGTATAAAAATATCACATGAACTAAATGGTGTAAAAAAGCCATTTTTTGTCATCTTAAATCGCAACAAGTGTAATACCAAGCGATCAAAAAAGTCATATACACCCTAAAAGTACCAATCATACCGTCATCTCAAACCGAAAAAACTTAGCTCCTACATAAGACAGTTGCCCCCCAAAAAATAAAAATAAAACTATGGCTTTAAGAATATGGAGACATGGGGAGGAGTAAAGTGAAAAGAAGGCAGAGCAGCCTGGGCACCTACACACTGAACGCCGCCCCTGGGCACCTACACACTGAACGCCGCCCCTGGGCACTTGCGAGTGCTCATTTGCATATTAATTAAACTTTGTTTTTCCTGCTGATGCAAGTCTAAAGAAAAGAACAAAGGTACAGTTACAATCCTGCATAGGTGTCCTACAGAGCCATGTAAGCACTGTATATGGCCATATGGAGGTGACCGACTCCCTTTAAGTCACAGAGGATTGTCTAGACCGGAGACACTTGTAGGACTGTGATACTTCTTAGGTTTTGATGGGTTTTCAGCCCATTGATCTAAACAGGAATATACCATAGGTCCCCATTCACAGACAGCAAACAGGGATATTAAAAATATTTAAAGTCTATTGGAAAATTTATACACAGATTAAGCTTGAGTTACGATAGAGTCTAACCCCTCCAAACCACTAGAAAAGATTGAACTTAATCAGACAACTCACCAATAGTGGTTTCTGTGTACGCAGATCCGCACTGATTTCCTGAAGGACAGGTCATGCTGGGACCCGAGCATGTCGCTCCGCTAGAAAAGCACTGTGTACACGAAAGAGCATAACCTAAAGAAATGGGACACAGTCAGGACATTTATTACCTATTAGTTATTTGCAAGCACATTTTTTTCTGATGCAATGTTCGGAGAATAATGTATAATAGCTTATGTAGCACTATGAACAGGATCAGAAGTAAAATCTTACCAGGCATTGGGGGGTTAACATTAAAATAAATGTTAGTTTATGGTAATATTATTATTATTAGTTTTATTATTTCTTCTTATTATTAGTATTGCTATTTAATATTATTTTTAAGATTAAGACTATTATGAACAAATCCATAAAAATAAGTAAATAAATAATAAAGCAAATATAAAACAAACAAAGGATGATTCAGGTCTTATAATGTTTCTGAAAACTTACTTGTCGCTGCAAGAGCCGAGAGGAGGCTGAGAATTCCGATCAGGGAGCTCATGGTTCAGTTCTTGAAGGCAGGATGTAATGTGAGATGACACTCTCGAGGATCGAGGTTCTTAATTTAATATTGTTAGGGTGGGACTTGAGAAAGGAAAGAAGAAGCCTACCAAGAAACGAAACAAACTTTACCTCTTCTATGATTTTGCAATTTTGTGAAACAACTTTGTTTGGATTGTGAAAGAATTGTGTAAATAAATTCTGAATTTTAAGTTTGGTATCAGGCTCACATTGTCTATCCCCTTTCCCCCTAAATCAGTAGGGGAGAGATGAATGAATATCTTAAAATTTGGTTTGGGTCCGATTCATCCAAAATCACCTTTATGATTAGATTCAGGTCCAAATAATTTCTAACCAAATCCCTCTCATCCCCAGAATCAAATCACTTCAAATTTGATTATGTTAGATTCAATAGTTTTTGTTCCCCTTAATCCTTACATGGACGGCGCTGGGAAGTTCTCTAAACATGGAGCCCACTCGTGCGTGCAGTGGGCGCCATATCCGACGGGCCTGTGACTAATGTCCATGACTGGCAGTAATGCAGATCACAGGCACTTAAGCCTTTAAATGCTGTGATTAAGTGTGACCAAGGCATCTTAATAGCGGGAAAACCTAGAAGCAAGTGGACCAACAAGTCCTATGGAGTTAGAATATAAGGAGCTGTCACTGGAGGAGGAAGAGGGTGTCATTGGTAGAGGAGCAGGAGGATGATGACACCTGTCACAATGACCATTCATCTCAATGGGGGGAGTGGAGCCATAAAGAATTAGGTCCTTGGACTAACACTGCCCAGAATGGTAAGCTGTATGTATGCTTGCTTGCTTACATACTGACAGGCGTATCATTCACAAGAAGGAGTCTGATGATTACTGGATCGCCATGCTTTTAGACCCTCGCTATCAAAGCAAAATGGGAGAATGTTTTCCTCTTGCTGAAAGGGAGGCCAAATTACGTTATTACCAATAAACACTGTGTGTGTAGCTTGTCACAGATTTCGGTGGTTCTGACCGGGGGCCCTTTCCACCCCCTGCAGAGTTACCCATCTCCCCCATCTCTGCTACCACAAGCAGCAGAAGCCACAGCAGCAGCAGCCAAATCAGTACCATCAACACGATGGAGCAATTCTTTCATGTTCTTTGCCAGACTGATGCAAATCAGCAGATGGAGATGTACCACCTCAGCATCCAGGTCCAATCCTACCTGGACTCTGGTCTTTCTCCAGAGGATACTGTTTCCTGACCCCATGGACTTTTGGTTAGTTAGATTGGAACAGTGGGCCAAACTGTGCCAGTGAGCTCTCTCTCTGTTCTTTCTTCCCCAGCCTCCAGTGTTATCTCAAAGAGGATTTTCAGCACAACATGAGACTTTGTGACACCCAAACAGACCAAGTTGTCCTCTGCCAGTGTACAAAATATCACTTTTGTCAAAATGAACAAGTTATGGATCAGTGAGGATTTTCACACTCCTCTGACTGGGGTCAATGTATAGATCTGCCCTTGCTGATTGTCACTGATCAGCGGATGTGAACCCACCTTGCCACTATCTAGCAATACTCTGGAGAGGAGTAACTAAGCAACTACCCGGATTTCACTAGAGCCTCAGATGGTGAGGATAGGCTTGACCGTCAGAAATTGCCACGGGCTACTCCAGAGCATAAACCAGTCAGTGGCAGCTTGTCCAGGCAGACCAGGAGGTACCTGAGAAGGTATCAACAGTAGAAATGTGGTCAGACAGGCAGGGTTGTTACCAGGAGCAAAAAGACAGGAACCGGAGGAAGAGGCAGAGACATAGTCAACAAGCAATGGGTCAGGGCAGGTGGCACAGGAACAAGGTCAGACAATCCGGGCGCAAGCAGGCAGGGATCAGACTAGAAACAAAGTCCAGGAACAAAGTATAAAGTCAGGAACACAAGTGGTAAACAAACTCTTTAGCACAAGATGAGGACCTAGACTCTGAGGCGTCTGGGTAAAGGGCTGAGCCACTTAATTCAGTAAAAAAGAGAGATACTTAATCACCAGTCCGCAAGAATTCTGCTGCAAGTCCGAGTAGTGTTGTGGGGTCGATCACACTTTCATGGAATGTACATATAGGGTTAGGACCGTGCGTATCGTAAATAGATGGTATAAAACAGTTTTTTTCTCCTTCTCCCTTTAGAAAGGTACCGAGGTCTGCAGATGTCCTATTTGTGGATATCCTGCAACTTGTAAAAGAATGCAATAGTGTAAATCCGTATGGCAATGCACAGATTGTACTTACACGGCACTCCACCAACAACAGGCGTATCAAAGGTATCCTCCGCAGCTTGTTTAGTTCTTCGTGGCGAAGGTCCACGTTCACACGCCAGCACACAGAGCCCAACCACGGACTTAATTCCAGCACACACCAGATGAGTCTGCTAGTGTTCCCAACTTCTTTTGATTTAGAAATTTAAACATGCACTTTAAAATCGCATTTAAAAATCCCAGCGTCTTTTTTCCTTGCCCGACCCAGGTTTCGCTCCTTGAGTTTCGTCAGGGGCACACATCTTCTCTCCCTCCCCCTTCTGTTCAGCTCCTCCTGCTCTATAATATGCTGCCTGCAGATTACTTCACAATTTCATGGTGACAGATTCCCTTTAAGGTATAAATTTGGGATGCCTGTGCAGCACATGCTACTCTATCTTCTAACATTGATATGTGTGTGTATGTATAATCAGTGGTAGGAATCTGCACCCATTGAGGCAACAGTTTTTGGACGCCAAGTCCCAACAAGCCACTGTTTTTTCTTCCATAACACTGTATGTTTAAACACTGATAAGAAATTATTTTTGGAATGTTTCTAACAAGAAAAACATAACACATGGGATGGCGCAGTCAAACACGCATTTACCCATAACTACAGTATATATATATATGTCAGTGTCACTGTGATATTTGCAATTGCTGTCATGGCATTCCAGAGCTTAAGGCCGAATGCACACGACAGTGTTTCATGGCCGTGAGCGGTCCGTGGTAACACGGCCTGGATTCCTTCTGAGAGCAGGAGTGCACGGCGTCATTGGTTGCTATGCTGCACCCAGTGTATTACTGTAGTGCAGCGGCGGCATGAAGCGCACGGCGTCATAGCAACCAATGACGCCGTGCGCTCCTGCTCTCAGAAGGAATCCAGGCCGTGTTACCACGGACTGCTCACGGCCATGTGCATTCGGCCTAAGAGGAGAGAGTGGAGGAGAGAAAGAGAAAACATTCTTAAAAAAACAAAATACATTTTTTATTTTATTTTTTCTTTCTAGGAGATTAGAGGGTGCTATATACCGATTTTCAGGGCAACTGAAACAACTTTGACTTGTGACTAATTGGATCTGAACTGAACCTTTTGAAAAATTGGCTGGTTTGCTTCTCGGCCTTCTGGCTATGATCAAGGCATGACCGTATGTAGTCAGAGGGTGCGAAGTTTGAGGTGATCTGTTTTTGTTTTCAATAAAGGAGACAACTTTTTTTTTTCTGTGGCTTAGGCTGACAGTTCTTAAAGATGGCTGGAATCCCTAACACCGTTCGTTTGGAAGTGGACCCAAAGGATATAAGGAAAAACACTTTGGAGTTTATGGTGGCAGAGCTCAGGGAAAAGAAGGCTGGAGCTGAGAGACATCACACCTACAGTGTCCAGAACTTTCATAAGCAAGGTGTGTATGATATAACCTTCCTGAATGAGAATTTATGTTTGGGGGTATATGAATGGTTCCGAAGCCATTCAATGGACTGTTCCATTGTTGGGTGACGTGAAGCATGATTCTCTGCTATGATATGAAGACTGATTCTCTGCTGACATGAAGCCAGATTCTCTGTTACGGGACCTCTCTCCTCTGCCTGGGTGCCAGGGCCTAAATTTATGACAATGGACTGTTACAGTGGTGGGTGACGTGAAGCCTGATTCTCTGCTATGACATGCAGACTGATTCTCTGCTGACATGAAGCCAGATTCTCTGTTACGGGACCTCTCTCCTCTGCCTGGGTGCCTGGGCCTAAATATCTGACAATGGACTGTTCCAGTGTTGGGTGACGTGAAGCCTGATTCTCTGCTATGACATGAAGACTGATTCTCTGCTGACATGAAGCCTGAATCTCTGTTATGGGACCTCTGTCCTCTGTCTGGGTGCCGGGGCCTAAATATCTGACAATGGACTGTTCCAGTGTTGGGTAAAGTTATGCCTGATTCTCTGCTATGACATGAAGACTGATTCTCTGCTGACATAAAGCCTGAATCTCTGTTATGGGACCTCTCTCCTCTGGCTGGGTGCCGGGGCCTAAATATATGACAATGGACTGTTCCAGTGTTTAGTGACGTGAAGCATGATTCTCTGCTATGACATGAAGACTGATTATCTGCTGACATGAAGCCTGAATCTCTGTTATCGGACCTCTCTCCTCTGCCTGGGTGTCGGGGCCTAAATATATGACAATGGACTGTTCCAGCGTTGGGTGACGTGAAGCCTGATTCTCTGCTATGACATGAAGACTGATTCTCTGCTGACATGAAGCCTGAATCTCTGTTATGGGACCTCTCTCCTCTGCCTGGGTGCCTGGGCCTAAATATCTGACAATGGACTGTTCCATTGTTGGGTGACGTGAAGCATTGTTGTACATTGCGAAAATGGCGTGTATATAAGGGGCAGGAAAGTTGAATTTGAGTAGAGTGAGTTTAATGTAAGACCAATCTATGCGTGAAAAACTTTTTCCGCGTCGGTGCCTAGTAGAACCAATGGCAGCTTTTATATGTGGTGTAATAAAGAGCATCTAGAATTTTGGTTGTATTATCTTTGCCCTCCCATCCTTTTACAAAGCCCACCTGATCAGGGTGAATAAGGTTTGGTAGGAGTGATTGAATTCTTGTTGCAAGGGTCAATATTTAGGAGGGATATGGGGCGGTAGTTAGCACATAGGGTGGGATCTTTGCCCTCTTTGGGTATAATAGTAATCATTGCTTTTGTCATGTCTAAATTACATACGCGCAGCAGGTAGGGGAGTAATGTGGCCTGGAAGGTGGAGTAATAGATAGTTAAAAGCCTGTCAGCTCCTAGGCATTTACCGTTTGGAGAGTTTTTGAGAGCTAAAGTGAGTTCAGCAGTGGAGAATGGTTTGGACAGATCTTCGGATTGGGAAGGGGTTAAGGATGGGAGATTTAGGGTGTCTAAAAAGGATTTGGTAAGGAGATTTTTATCCATTTTGGGCTGGATGATAATGGAAGGAGGTAAATTATAAAGGTCTTTATAGAAGAGGCGGAATTGTTCAGCAATGGCCTCAGGCGAAAAAAGTTGATGACCTTGGGGGAGTTAATTGAGGTTACGTATCTGGCGGGTTTTTTACGTTTAATGTGATTCATCATTAATTTTGAGGCCTTGTTACCATGGGCATAGAACTTATGTTGGGAGGAAAGGTAGTATTTGGCAGTTTTTTTGTTGAGTAGGCTTTTGAGTTCTGCTCTAAGTGTTGAGAGGTCAGATAGTTGTTGAGGAGCAAGAGATTGTTTATGTAACGCTTCCAAGACATGTATACGATCTAGTAGTGTCTAGTAGTAGTCATTTGCTGATGAAATGACCTTGTATAAATGCTTTATGGGCATCCCATAGCACTTGTGGGGAGATGTCAGGGGTATCATTAGTTTTTAAATATTGTTCTAGGAGGGAGGAGAAGTGGTTTTTATGGCCATCATCGCTCAATATGGACTCATTAAGTCTCCAAGTGGGGGACTTACCAGACTCAGGTAGGGAGTGTAAGGTGCAGAAAATCAGAGAATGGTCTGAGATGGTGATGTTTCCAATTTCAGGGTCAGTGCTTTGATGCGGGAAGTCTTTGGATACAAAGATATAGTCTATTCTACTATATGAGTGACCTGGAGCGGAATAGAAAGTATAGTCAATAGTAGAAGGGTTCATACATCTCCATATATCAATCATACCCATTACTTGTAATTTAGCTTTGCGTTTTTTCAGAAGTTTAATTGATACTGGGGATTTTTTGGAGGACTTATCCAGTAGCGTATGTAAAGCAAGATTAAAGTCACCTGCTAAAATTAATGTACCTTCCTGGACAGATTCCACCAAAGATAGAACAGATAGAAACCATGGGACCTGGTCAGAGTTAGGGGAGTAGACATTCACAAAGGTAAATATCTTATGGCCAATAAGACCTTTCAGGATGATATATCTTCCCTCTGGGTCTGACATATGGGTGGAATATTGGAAGGGGAAATTTTTTCGAAAGCCCATACTGACTCCGCTCGAGGCCGCACCATCTGAACCACAGTGAAGCCACACCGGAAATCTAGAGTGGGAAAGGTCTGGCAATTTGCCTTGTTTATAATGGGTTTCTTGGAGAAAAATTACTGAGCAGCTCTTTTTCCATAGAAGAGAGAGGACTTGGGATCTTTTAGAGGGAGATCTAAGTCCCTTTACATTGAATGTAAGTTTGAAGTCAGTCATAAGGGGTTATATGATAAGTAAGGGGGAGTCCGGGCGTAATACTGCTGGTCCCAGCTATAGAGGGGAATGTAGGAATGGTAGGCGGCCCTGAGGAGAATCAGACTCCTGTGTGTCACAATCATAGTCAATGACATAGTACCACAATACTCTGAGTGTGAATTAACAAAAAGAGAATGAAACAAAAAATAAACCAATAAAAAAACCAGGGTCGCATTGAGGCAACCAACAATGAATACATTAGCAAGAAGCTCATAGGCCTCTAATAGAAGAGGGGGAAGAAGGGTATCAGGATAATTAGAGAGATTTGCTGTGTATTAGGAATTAGTATAAAAGTGAGACCAGAGAGGTATTAGAGGGGGAGAAAGAGAAAGGAAAATAGAAAGAAAGAAGAAAGAAAAAGGGGGTGGGGGGATGGGGTTAGGTGGAGGTTGTAGGGTAGTGAAGTAAAGGTAGATAGAAGGAAAGCAATGAATGATTTAGAGAGATTAGGGGAGGGAAGAAAAAAGGAGTATATTTGGTCAGCAACAGATATTAATTATAGCATTTAAGCGGCATTTAGAGGTATTAAGAGGTGGACCAGGCGATCCTCTTGGGGGTCAAGAGGCTGTTTCTTCTCTTTGCCCGTTGATGCTTTGGCGTGTTGGCTCTCTCCCACGGAGTCATCCTTGGTAGATCTGGCAGAGATGTGATGTCTGAGACAGCATCCCAGTTAGCGATATCATGAGGAGGAATGTCCGTTGAGGAGAGGACTTCTTGAAGGTCTTCATAAGAGGAGATTCTGATGAATTTTCCATCGTAGTTGAAAGAAAGACAAAAAAAAGGGGAAAAGTCCATCTGTATGGAATCCGCTTGTGGCGTAGGAGATCCGTGAGGGGCTTAAGCATTTTCCTCTTCTGGAGAGTAATCAGGGATAGGTCCTGATAACCCTATATCGATATATCTTTAAAGGAAATGCTGTTTGCCGACCTAGCAGCAATGAGGATTTTCTCTTTATCCACAAAGTTTAAGAAACAACAAATACTGTCTCTTGGCGGTTCAAGAGGTCTGAGGTATCTTTGCTTCCCAAGAGAGAGTTGCGATTTGTTTAATAGAGGGCAGGATTTCATCGCTTGTCAGCGCTTCAGGTATACCTCTGAATCGAAGATTATTTCTTCGGCTGCGGTTCTCTTGATCCTCCATATTCACATATAGTGTGTTGATATGCGTCTGTCAGATGGAGAGGGATTGAGCCACCGCGGAGCTGTGTTCTAATGCAGCTGCTTTTGTAGTCTCCAGAGTTTCCACCCTGTGGCCCACGTGTTGGATTTCCTGAGTCAGGACTGATATTTCTTGTTTCAGCGGGAGAAAAGCTGCAGCCAGAGCTTGTTTGATAAAGCGCCTGGACACCGGTAAGGCCCAGGGGGATCCTGTGTCACCTGCTTCACTTTCCCCATCAGACTGACCTTCATCTCCGGCATCAGAAGCGTGTTCATTCGGCGGCGCCATTTTGGATTCTTTAGCGCTCGCCCTGCTGCTTGTTACTTGAGGAATTTAGCCATCCCCGAGTTAGGATTAGTTGCTTTGGAGAGAGCCCCCGGTTCGGAGGGTCTTTGTCCTCTGATTTTGGCCATGTTTAGGGTCTCTAAGCTTACGTAGGCTGCTCTCACAGCAGGTCAGTGAACGGAGCTCAGCAAGAGATGGCCATTCAGCTCCGGCGCTGGCTCCGCCCCACTTTAAATGTGGCTTTTATGGTGTACTGAATACACTGTATTCCCATGTACCCCTTCCACCACAAAAAAGAGTATATGGTTCAATCTTCCTTTTCTCGTCCTCCTCCTCCATCATATCAACATGCTTATTAGGCTGCCCTCGCTCCTAATGTTTTAAATGGTCAGCTCAGCAGCAGTCCCTCACCTCTAATGTTTTATATTCAAACAATTTTTATTGTTCATAGTAGTCTCATAAACACATAAGTATTTCACATATTCGTTTACAATAGTAAAGGTTTCTTTTGTCCTACTTTGTAAGGAACAATGATAGCAAAAATGACATTTCATGTATTACAAGACAGCACATATCTTGCTAGTAGTATAGAACAAGATAAGAGGAAATATAATAACATTAGAATAACAGAAAAATTAAATCATATAACGAGGGAAAGAGGGGGGGGGGTAGGAGAGAGAGAGGGGGGGGGGATTGGATGTTGCAGTGCACGTTCCAGCCATCTCACATAAGGGGATCATAGACCCATCGAGTCTCAAGGACATAAGTTAGAGTAACAGTAGTTTACAAGGATTGAAATCCTCTGTAAGTCACCCAAGGACTCCACACTTTTTGGAACACGTGAGTGGATCTGTTTTCCCAACCAGCTATTTGTTCCATTCTGTAAATATCATCGCATCTATTTACCCAAGTATTTATTGGAGGAGGGGAGGTATCCCGCCATTTGACAGCAATTAAAATTCGTGCAGCAGCCAAGAGATGTGAGATGAGACGTTTGGTCGAACCACAGCACTTTAATCCATCCAGTAGATTGAGTAAGCAGATTTGCGGAAATGGTTGGACCAAACACTTACATATCTCAGTGATTGTTGAACATATCTGTGACCAGTAACCTCCAATTATATCACACTTCCACCAAATATGAAAGAAGGTGCCACGTTCCTTATTACATCTCCAGCATTGTTCACTGACATCAGGGTACATTTTATGTAGGATTTCTGGTGTATAATACCATCTAGTGAGAATTTTGAAATAATTTTCCTGCAGTCTTACACAAGTGGAGATCCTTGGGGTCATAGAGAGACATCTGGTAAGCGACCTTTCCTTCCCATCTAGATTTAGATCTGTTTCCCATTTCTTTAGGTATGGGTTGACCTCCAAGCTTGAAAAGGTGAGTATTATAGAATACAGAGTGGAGATCTTTTTAATCGGTTCTTGTTTTTGAAGGGCAATTTTCTCAAACTTAGTTGGTTCTGTCCTATGTATTGGGGACAATGGTCTCAGGTACTCCCTTACATGCAGTCTATGCAGAAAGGACAGAGGGGAAATATCATTCTCCCTATCCCAGTCATTTTTTAACGTACCCCAAGCATCTAATAGATCCACAACTGGTATGGTCAAAGCTTTCACCTTATCAGGCAGAGTGTGAATGAATTGTGGAGATGCATCATATAGTATATCCCTCAATTGTAGCAGAGGGGAAACTTTGGCCGTCAGATAATGAGGACACAGTTTTTGTTTCCATAAATGTATTGAATTCTTAGTGATGGGGTTTGCGATACCTAATTCAAGTACAGATTTACCATGTAGAAGCAATGGTCGAATAGCAACTTGGCTTATGGCAAATTCTGATTGAATGTCGAGCCTGTCCCCTTTGTAACGCAACCATTCTAGGCATCTCATTCCATGTACCGCTAAGTAGTAGCCATGGAAATCCGGCACACCCATTCCACCCTGCTTGATAGGTATAGAGGTGTATTGTTTCGTGAGTCTAGGTCTCTTCTTATTCCACAAAAATTTAGAGAGGATTGCTTCTAACTTTGTGAAAAAGGATCGGGGAAGTGGAATGGGGAGGGTTTGGAGGAAGTACAATACTTTTGGCAATACAATAGTTTTGAGTAATGAGCGTCTGCCAAACCATGAAGTGAAGGGTATTTCCCATGAATCCAATGTATGCCTGATTTCATCAGATAAACCAGTGTAATTCTCAATATACAGTCGAATAGGGTCCGACGTAAGTTTAATACCTAGAAACTTAATACTGGAGTTTGACCATTGATACGGGGTGTGGAGCTCCAAGTCCTTCTGAGTTCGGGTATCCAATGTCACATTCAAAACTTGAGACTTTGTGAGATTAACCAAGAAGTTAGACAGATCACCGAAAAGTTCAAAGAGTGACTGTATAGCTGAGAACGCTTCGTTCAGATTTGTAATTAATACCAAAAGGTCATCAGCGAATGCCGCTAATTGATGGTGAACCCCTTGTAGCTCCACACCCCGTACTCTGTCGTCCTGTCTTATAGCTTGGAATAGGCATTCAACTGTCAAAACAAATAATAAAGGCGACAAAGGGCAGCCCTGTCTTGTCCCATTAGAAATTCGCAGAGGGGGAGAGAGTGTACCATTGACCACCACCCTGGCTGATGGTTTGGAATACATAGCCATAACCGCGTTGACATAGTCCAAAGGAATATTAAACTTCGTCAAGGCTTTCCTCATAAACAGCCAGTCTATACGGTCGAACGCTTTTTCGGCGTCTGTCCCCAGCAATACTAATGGAACAGATCGGCTACGTGCGTGATGAATAATGTTGAGAAGACGGGTAGTGTTCATCCTACCCTCTCTCCCTGCAACGAATCCAACCTGTTCACTGTTAATAAGGTTTGGCAATAGCGGTTTAAGCCTGAGCGCCAGGATTTTAGCGAACATTTTTAAGTCATTGTTTAGTAAAGATATAGGTCTATAGCTTGCACAGCTCGTTTCATCTTTTCCCTCTTTAGGGATAATGGTGATGTGAGCCATCAACATCTGGTCTGGCAGAGGGGTCCCTTTAAATGTGTCATTACACAGTTTCAAAAATTGGGGAAGTAGGACTCCCTGAAATTTACGGTAATATATCATTGGTAGGCCATCAGGGCCTGGACTTTTATGCATTGGGGAAGATTTAACCACCTCTATTAATTCCTGTACTGTAACGGGTCTTATTAGAGAGGTTATTTGTTGGTCTTCCAAGACAGGAAGCTTTAGAGTCGCTAACCAACCATCTATCTTTTTCGATCTCTGGTCTCTATCTTGAGGGGTGTCTTTTGTGCGTAGATTATATAGTTCCTCATAAAATTCCTTGAATCTCATTGCTATATCTGCTGTGTTTCTAGCTAGTGAGGATGTAGTTGTGCGAATTCTCTGAATAAATGACTTGGCTTTCCTCTTTTTAATCTGCGCAAGCAAAAACTTTGAAGCTTTGTCTCCACGCGCATAGTATTTACCTCACCTCTAATGTTTTAGATAGTGAGATCGGCAGCAGGCCCTCATCCCCTAATGTTTTAGATGGTGAGATCAGCAGCAGGCCCTCATCCCCTAATGTTTTAGATGGTCATCTCAACAGCAGCACCTCAGCCCTAATGTTTTAGATGGTCAGATCAGCAACAGGCCCTCGCCCCTAATGTTTTTGATGGTCACCATCAGGCCATCAAGTATAATTTTTCAAGGGTGTGTATGATGCCCTCCTTTATGTGTAATAAAGGGTGTATTAGAGTGATGGTTCCTTGTAATTTTTGGCAGCCCTTCCGCTTAGTGCATAGGATTTATGACTGTAGGAGTCCCACTACCTGAACAATTGTACCACAACGTGAATGAGGCCCTCCTTCATGTGATATACAAGTTGCTTCGGAATGCCTTTTCCTTGTAATTTTTGGCAGCAGTTGCACTTTATACACAAGAAAATATACAGGAAATAATATTTCCTAAGAATTTTTCCTCTAAAATCGATTTTATCTTCGGTTTTGTGAATATTATTGTCAGTCTGTTAAAGTGGAGTACTACTCAGACAACATGGTTCCCAGCAGCGACCTGGGAGTCCAAGATGCATCCAGACATCCTCCCCATACTGTTTCTGAACCATTTCAGTGGTGTTTCCATCAATTTCTGACCTTTTATATGAACCAGACACCCTCCCCTCTTCAGAGCAGGGGGTGCCTGGTTTAATGCTCGGGTTCTCCCATTGACCTCCATAGTGCTCTGGTGCTCTGTAGAGCACCTGAGCATCCCGAGGTGTTCTACTCGAGCACCCGAGCACTTTGATGCTCGATCAACACTAGTCATCAATAGTAAAAAGCAGACAACTCTTAAGTTTTACAGATTTTTTTCATCTTTACCATAGTGTAGCTCTCATTTCTAATGGTGCAGGTGGCAACCCTCAGCTTTGAGTGCAGATGCCCTGTCAGTCCACCTACCAGTTCCTCCCATTACATGTATAAGCCTGCAAAATAATCGAAGGCCAGGATACAGGACTATGAATTTTTGAGGCTCTACTTACTAGAATAGGGTTCTGTATGGGGGCGCCACCTAAAGCGGATGTAGATACAGGGCTAGGGCTGCAGAATCTTTTACTCTGCGGTTAGTGAAGCCTGATCATGACCCTGGATTCTGTGGGGTTGTAAAATGAATTGAGAAATGAGAAAAGGTTTATAGGAAATGAATCATGGTGAGTTTCGTTTTTCAAGAAGTGAAATCATCTGTTAAATAAACTTTGCCTTCAAGCAACAATGTACAGTACAAATAGAGGAACACAAGGTGTGTGACGTGGAAAAGAGGAACATCTGTCCATTAAAAACCTCAGACTGTCTGTCCACAGGGATGATCAGTATTTCAGCATTTCTTAAGAGCAGCCTCCTTGTAGCTGGGCGTCTGCGCTCTCTGATTTTGAAAACACATTGCCCTTAGGATTATTTTCTGAACCTGTTTGATATTTGTTTGCTTTTGCAGGATATGGACATGTTGTTCTCTTTCTTTCCCTTGTAGGATAGACTCCTGGAAAAATACATTAATGTGAACAATTAACTTAGAATTTATTATATGGTGCCTGTGCTAGAACCAGCTCTGGACCTCACATGGTTCCAGAGATCTACCATTCATTGCTACAGTGATCTGCTAGATTTATTTATAGTAGGTAGTTGATGGATGGAGCTGAGCATGCGCGACCACTTGTTACTGAGGTGAATGGAGAAATAAGGAAAAGAATGAACAGCAGATGGCACTATATAGATACATTTTATTATTATTATTATTATTATTATTTACTAGCTGAAGGACCCGGCTTCGATCAGGTATTTATCATCTATTTCATTTAATGTTTGTGTGTGCCATAAAAAATATCAACAGTTTCCCCCTATACCAGTGACATCTATAGAACCCCACCGCCTCAACAGTGACCTCCACAGCCCCCCACCCCTTAACAATGACCCCCCCACAGTGCCCCGTCTCCTTAAAATGGGACCTCCACAGCAGCTCACCCCCTTCACTTTGCTCTTCACAGCAGCCTGCCCCTTTAAAAATGAGTTTCACAGCACACCACCCCCTTGACAATGACTTAACAGTGTCCTTTACAGCAATCTGCCCCTTAACACTTACCTCCATAGCGGACCATCCCCTTAACTGTGAGCTCCACAGCAGCATGCCCTTAGGGTGGCCAGAGGTCCAGTTTTAGGCTGGACAGTCCGGCTTTCAGACTCCCTTTCCTCCGTCTGGCACAGGGCCTGGACGGACACAGGGATGTCCTTTTGAACAGCTCACTCTCAAACAGCAGCACTGTACTGTCAGAGTGTGAGCTGCAGGGAGAAAGTCACCGTCCCTCCCACCTCTGCAGCTGACAAAAGTTGATTTTTAACTTCATTTTTTCAATCACTGTCAGCTGAGGAGTGGGAGGGGGCATAGCATAACCCGATTGGGGGCGTGTCCTTTTGAACAGCTCACTCTTAGACATCAGCACTGTGCTGTCTGAGTGTAAGCTGCAGGGAGAAAGTCACCGTATCTCCCACTTCTGCAGCTGACAGAAGTTGATTTCACCTCCACTGAGGAAGGGGAGGTACCCCGAAACGCGTATGGTCTGGTCGGAGTAGCAAGCAACATACTTATATGGACTCAATCTCATACGGTTTACCATAAGCCCAACAATATTTATCCATTGGTGATCCAGGAGCAAAGAGCTTTTGCTGTACACAGACTTCACCTGGAGACGTGGAATTCAACATCTGATCCCTTTCAGCGTACGATCCGCCGGTCACGTGGACACATTCATATCACGTGAGTTACCGCCAGGTCACGTGGGACGCCGCGCTAAGACCGCGAGACCACATGGGACGCCGTAGTGAGTCAAGGCGGCGGGGAAAGAAGATACCCGGTATCCGGCGGTAATGTATGATGCTTATCACACTACCATTGCCTGATGATTATATATGGCTGAGACACTCAAGATACGGACATATCTTTTACAATAGGTGATAAGTGGTACGCTCCTACTATCTAGTGGACATCATCTTACCATCTACCACTGATCCATTCTTATATGGGACACTTGTTTACAGCGTCCCCTGACCAGGTGGTACGTTTTATAATCAGCCATCCATTCCTACAACAGCACTCTCTAACGGCTGTACAAGCTTTAACATTGGCGCACTATGTGCAATATTGCTATATAGCTACATCTATTTTATGTTTATGTACAATTTATTTTATTGATGATATTAAATGTTAATTTTAGACTATTCCGTTGTCCAGGGCTCCCTGATATCTGAGTGCCCCTCTACTACTACTTTTTTCTTCTAGAAGTTGATTTTTACCTTTAGTTTTTCAATCCCTGTCTGCTGAGGAGTGGGAGTGGGCATGGCCTAACCAGATCGGGGGCGTGTCCTTTTGAACAGCCCACTCTAAGACAGCAGCATTGTTCTCTCTGAGTGTGAGCTGCAGGGAGAAACTCACCGTCCTTCCCACCTCTGTAGATGACAGAAGTTGAGTTTTAACTTCATTTTTTCAATCCCTGTTGGCTGAGGAGTGGAAGGGGGCATGGCCTAACCGGATCCGGGGCGTAGCCTAACGGGACACAGAAGTAGATTTTTACCTTCATTTTTTTAAATCCCTGTCGGCTGAGGAGTGGGAGGCGTGTGGCCTAACCGGATCAGAGGCATGGCTTAGCGGGACCTAGGGGTGGGGTTTTAAGTCCATCTTTTGAGGGCGGCCTGAATTGACACCCTACCTGCCCCCTGAACTGTGACCTCCACAGTGTAGTGTCCCACTAGGTAAATGTGGGCACTACACAAGGGTCAAGTGGGCCACGTTATTCTCCACCTCCTGTGGAACATGGTCAGTGTATTTTATATGATGTTGTATGTGATTTTCCCTGTTATCTGTGTATCAGGCCTGTTAGGGGTAGTTCCTCCTCCTAGACAGTAGAGGGAGCTAGGGGACCCCTAGTATTTATAGTCAGGCCCAGCTCAGGGAGGAGAGTCTACAGTCTGTGTAGAGTCAGAAGTGAGTGTGGACTTTAGCTGGGCATCAGCTGAAGTGGAGCTTCTGACATACAGCTAGATATCCCAGGCTTTTAGTTTGCCACCAGGGGAAGAGTTGCCTCCTGAGAAAAGCTAAGTTCCTACAAAGTACAGTGCAGAGCCAAATTGATTCCAGCCACACCGAGAGCTGAAGGGCAGAAGGATCTATTTAAAGCAAGGGGACATATACCTGAGGAAGTTTTCCCTAACCAAGGATAAAGCCAGCAATTGGGCATACGGGCCTTGGGATAAAGACAGACAGGATTCTGAGGAAAGTGCAGCCTGATCTGTAAGTGTTTAACCCTCTGAGTATCTTGCAAGAACATTGTGCCTGCCAATTGATGTAAAGCCTGCATGTTACTACCTCTTACATATGAAACTTTGATGAAAGACTGTATATAGTTAACTGTTTCAGTAAACAGAAGTTTTGGTTCACCACAACATTGTGTTCCTCAATTATTCCTATTATAAATCGGTGTGCCACCGTTACCGGCGCAGGCGTCACAAATTTAAAGGGATCTTGCCACAGGCACATTAAATAAAACCTGCAACATCCAGGGCACCTCACCTACCATCAGGCCTGGTTCCTATATACAGAGAGTGCCCCAGAGGACCCCTGTTCCGCCCTCTCCATAACTGCTGTACGTCTGCCCAGGGTATAAAAAAGATGGTAAGTACTATAACCACCCTTGGTTAGTAACTACCCCTGTGACCTCACCATTCGCCTCACCCTGCAGGGCGGTGTACTGCAACAGCACTCTGCTCCCTTAAGAAAAATGGCTGGGTTGTTATGGAAACCTGGTGAAAAACTGAGTGTATGTTAAGGACCTGCGAGCTTCTGTTGGCTGATAAGGGACATGTGACTGTGTGTATGGCAGTTGGGATATGAAGTTGGGATCTGAAGAGAGAGACCTGCAGGCTTCTATTGGCTAATTTAGGTCATGTGTTGTGCTATATTTGCAATGTGTTGGGGTAGTGAGTCCCAGAGTAGGATAGAGGCACGTGAGAAATCTTGTAGTCGATTGTGTGAGGAACAGATGAGAAGAGAATTGAGGAGGAGGTCCTGTGAGGATCTGAGATTGCATGTGGGGATGTATTGAGAAAGCATGTCAGAGAGGTAAGGAGGGGCCTTTATGTAGTTGTAAGCATTTTAAACTGAATTCGCTTGGCAATGGGGAGCCAGTGAAGGGATTGGCAGAGGGGGGAGGCAGAGGAGAAACAAGGGAAGAGGTGAGCAGAGTTGAGGATAGATTGGAGGGGGGCAAGAGTGCTTGATGGGAGGCCACACAGGAGGATGTTGCAGTAGTCCAAGTGGGAGATGACGAGAGCATGCACTAGTATTTTAGTTGACTCAGGGGTGAGGAAGATGCAAATGCGAGAGATGTTCATAAGTTGGAAATGACGGTGGAGGTGAGGGTTTGGATGTGTGGCTTAATGGACAGGGTAGAATCCAATGTTACCCTCAGGCAGTGGACCTGCGAGACTGGAGAAAGTGTTGTGCTATTAACTGTGACAGACAGGTCAGGTAGGGGGGCTGAGTGACATGGGGGAAAGACAATAAATTTAGTTTTCTCCATGTTGAGTTTTAGGAAGTGGGAAGAGAAGGATGAAGATATTGCTGACAGACACGCTAGGATTCTGGATAGGAGGAAAGCAACATCTGGGCCAGAAAGGTAGATTTGGGTGTCGTCAGCATAGAGGTGGCATTGGAAGCCATGGGACTGTATAAGTTGTCCCAGGCCGAATGTATAAGTGGAGAAAAGCAGGGGACCCAAGACAGAGCCTTGAGGGAAACCAACAGAAATGGGGCATGATGAGGAGGTAGTGTATGAATGGGAAGCCCTAAAGGTTCTGTTGGTGAGGTACGAGGAGATCCAGGAGAGAGCTAGGTCTTTGATGTCAAGAGAAGTGAGGATTTGTAGGAGGAGAGAGTGGTCAACAGTGTCGAAGGCAGAGGAAAGGTCAAAAAGGAGGAGCACAGAGTAGTGATGTTTAGCTTTGGCAGCTAGCCAAAAAGTGAGTGGGATGAAAGCTGAGAGGACAATTTGAGATGGACATGTTGTTTTAGGAGTTCGGATTCAAATGGGAGAAGTAAAATGGGACGATAGCTGGATAAAAAGGATGTGTCCAGGGAAAGTTTAATGAGTATGGGTGTAATAATTGCATGTTTAAAAGAGGAAGGGAAGATGCTAGTGGTTAGCGATAGGTTGAAGAGGTGGGTTAGAGCAGGGATAACTATAGTGGTGAGGTTAGGGATGAGGTGGGATGGGATTGGGTCAAGGGCACAAGTGGTGAGGTGTGACTTGGAGACTAAGTTGGAAAGCTTTTTTTCTGTTATGGTGTTAAACTGGGTTATGTGGGATGAGCTTTAGGTGGCTGTGTAGGGGTGAAGTGGGGGGTGTTGGTGTTTAAAGGGACACTGTCACCTGGATTTTACTTACTGAGCTAATAACATCACCACATCAGTCTCCACAATTTACAATGTACTAGTATTACAGCACTGTGTCTTTTATTTGTTCTATAAAATCGGTTTTATTAAAATGCAAAGTACCTAAGTAAGGAGCCCAAGGGGACGTCCCTCCGGCAGTTAGAGCCCAGCTGCGCCCATTTCTTCGAAGCCCAGCACCGCCCCACTGCTAATTTATTAACTGCTCATCGGCAACGTAATGTTTGTGCAGCACTTGTAATCCTGCGCATGCTCCCTGGATACACGTCAGCGCCCGCGCGGTGTCCTGGCATCAGCCTCACAGAACTCATTGCACATGCGCCAACTGCACAAGCGAGCGCTGCACAAACATTACGTCAGCGATGAGCAGTGATTAAATTAGCAGTGGGGCGGTGCTGGGCTCCTAAGTAATGGGTGCGGCTGGGCTCCAACTGCCGGAGGGACGTCCCCTTGGGCTCCTTATTGAGGTACTTTGCATATTAATGAAACCGATTTATAGACCAGATAAAAGACACAGGGCGGTATCAATTTTATCTCTGAAATATGGGGCAAAGTCTTCAGCTGAGATGAGGAGTGTGGGATTGGGCACGGGGGACGTAGTAGAGAGTTGATGGTATTAAACAGTTGTTTGGGGTTACGGGAGAAAGATGATATGACAGTAGAAGTCCTGTTTAGAAGAGGCAAGTGCAGACTTAAATGTGAGAACAGCTTCTTTGTACGACATAAAGTCCTCCTTGGAGTGGGTCTTCTTCCAGTGCCGTTCTGCGACTCTAGAAGCTTGTCTTAGTTTTTTTGTCTGATTAGTGTTCCAGGGTTATCGACTGATTTGCCGGGTTCTGGTGTGTGTGAGAGGGGCGACTGAGTCAAGGGCTGAAATAATTGTGGTGTTGTAGAAAGTAGCGGCTGTGTCAGTGTCATGAAGGGAAGATATGGTGGATAGTGGCGAGAGAGAGTCTGAGAGTGTGTGTGAATGGAGAGGTGTTGGAGATTTCTGCAAGGGTGTGGTAGTTTATGGACTGGATGAGCAGTTGAGGAGAGAGTGGATGAAAATAAAAGAAGATTGTGATCTGAGAGGGGGAGAGGAGAGTTTTAGAAATTAGATAGGGAGCAGAGGCAGGTGAAGACAAGGTCTAGTGTGTGTCCGTCTCTGTGGGTGGCTGTGGAGTCCAAAGGAGGCAGTAAGAGATTGAAAGGCATTTGAGTTTTGTGTGTCAATAGGGATGTTGAAATCCCCCATAATGATGGATGGGATGTCAGCAGTGAGGTATTGAAATGGTTGAGAAAGGTAGAAGCAGGGCCTGGTGGACGGTAGATGACTTGGCTTTCCTCCACCCCAGCAACGATGTTGACCGAGTAGTACGCCACTTTTACAGACTGACAATAATACGCACAAAACCAAAGATAAAATCGATTTTAGAGGAAAAATTGTCTTTCCTGTATATTCACTTGTATATAAAATGCAAGTGCTGCCAAAAATTACAAGGAAGAGGCCCTTCAATATAACCTGTATATCACATAAAGGAGGGCCTCATTCACATTGTGGTACAATTGTTCAGGTAGTGGGACTCCTACACTCATAAAGCCTCTGCACTAAGGGAAAGGGCTGCTAAAAATTACAAGGAACCGGCACTCCAATACACCCTTTATTACACGTAAAGGAGGGTATCATACACAGCCTTGAAAAATTACAAGGAACCGGCACTCCAATACACCCTTTGTTACATGTAAAGGAGGGTATCATACACAGCCTTGAAAAATTACAAGGAACCGGCACTCCAAAACACCTTTACAATACAGTGTAAAGCCCCCTCCCTGTACACATAACACAAGTCATTACCACAGTGCTGCTCTGCAAACTGACAGCTCCGGACAGAAGCAACACTCTTCTACTGGAGCTGTAGGACCTGCGATGATGTCACGTGCAGGAGGCGGAGCTCAGCACAGAAGAGGGGTTGAAGGACCTGTGATGATTCACCATCATGTGACCAGAACCGGAGGAGGAGCTAAGCAGTGCAATAAAGTAATGAAGAAGACCAGTGATGCATGGGGAGAAGTGAAGGATTTAAAGGGCTTCTGTCACCCCACTAAAGTGATTTTTTTTTTTGGGCTGGTGAAATTAGTTATATTGCGATATATGACAATATAATTGTGTTACTTACTTTGATCCAGCAGTTTCTGCAAAAAACGAAGTTTTATAATATGTAAATTCGGTCTCTACCAGCAAGTAGGGCGGCTACTTGCTGGTAGCTGCTGCAGAAATCCGCCCCCTCGTCGTGTTGATTGACAGGGCCAGCCGCGATCTCCTCCTCCGGCCGGCCCTGTCGGCATTTCAAAAATCGCACGCCTGTGTTGATTCGGCGCAGGCGCTCTGAGATGAGGAGGCTCGTCTCCTCAGAACTCCCTCAGTGCGCCTGCGCCGATGACATCACCGAAATAGAAGACGTCATCGGCGCAGGCGCACTGAGGGAGTGCTGAGGAGACGAGCCTTCTCATCTCAGAGCGCCTGCGCCGAATCAACACAGGCGCGCGATTTTTGAAATTCCAAAATGTTTCTCCTTGTGACGCTAGGCTGTGCATCAGGGTGAAGGTGCTGGTGGGGTGTCATGAAACTGTTGAGTGTTGCTCTGCCTCTGTTGGAACTGCTATGTGTTCCCCTCTGCTCCCCTCCTCGGTTGCCTAAGGAAGTACGTACTCAGCTACACAGTCAGCTGGAAATTTTAGTAGCAATTTTTTCACAAGAACCTTCTGGTATTGCACCATTTTACTTGTCCTCTCCACCACAGGAATGGGAGATGAGAAGTTCTCTTTATAGCGGTGGTCGAAAAGGGTGAACAACCAGTAATCGGCAACATAACATATAGTCAGCCATGTGTGCCAGAGTCCCAACAGACAAGACTTTGCTTTTCTCATCAGGAGGATGAATCTCAATCTCCTTATCATCATCCAATTCGCACTGAGAAGATGAACGGAGGCTGGTCTGGCTATCACCCTGCGTACAGTCTTCCCCCATTTCCACCTCTTCCACATGCAAAGCATTCACCTTCATTGTGAGCAGCGAGTGTTTGAGTAGACACAGAAGTGGGATGGTGACGCTGATAATAGCGGCATCGCCGCTCACCATCTGTGTTGACTCCTCAAAGTTGCTCAGGCAAATTGGGGTAGGTTTTAAGAAACCGCTGAACTGCTAAGTTGAACACGTGGGCTAGGCATGGTATGTTTGTGAGCTTGTCAGGCTCCAAAGCAGCCACCAAGTTACGACCGTTATCAGACACAACCATGCCTGGTTGTAGATTGAGTGGCGAGAGCCACAGCTCAGTCTGGTCCCTTATACCCTGCGACAGCATTGCGGCGGTGTGTTGTTTGTCCCCTAAGCAGATTAGTGTCAGCACAGCCTGTTGCTGCTTCCCCACTGACTGGTGCTGCAAGATGAGAATTACGAGGTAGAAGAGGAGCAGGAGGTGGAGGAGGAGAATAGGGGGGGGGGGGTTCAGCCACTAATGTAGGTGGTGGTGGAAATCCTGATGGAAGTAGGGCCCGCAATCATTGGCATCAGTAGCACCTGTGCCATCCCAGGGTACTACTCGCTCCCGGCCTCCACAGTGTTCTCCCAGTGTGTCGTCAGGGAAATGTAGCGTCCCTGGCCAATAGCACTTTTCCATGTGTCAGTCGTTAAGTGGACCTTCACTATAACTGCATTGGTCAGGGCACAGGTGATGTTATGGGACAAATGCTGGTGTAAGGCGGGGACGGCACATCGGGAAAAATAGTGACAGCTGGGGACTGAGTAACGAGGGAAGGCTGCCGCCATCAGGCTGCGGAAAGCCTTAATGTCCACAAGCCTAAATGGCAACATTTTCAGGGCCAGCAATTTGGAAAGGTGCGCATTTAGTGATATAGCCTGTGTGTGGGTGTCTGGGTATTTGCGCTTTCATTCAAAGGCCTGGGGTATAGACATCTGTACGCTGCCCTGGGACACAGAAGTGGATGTGCTAGCTGATGGTGCTTGCGAAGGTACAGGTGCAGGGCAGGAGGCATCCGGGCCTGTGTCTTGGACAGGGGATTTGCCAGCACGTAACACAGGGGAAGAGGAGGCAGTGATGTGACCCGCAGACACTGATTGTGGACCCAGGCATTTGGCCCACCTATTAGGGTGCTTTGATGCCATGTGGTGGATCATGCTGGTGGTGGCAAGGTTGCTAGTGTTCACGGCCCTACTCATTTTGGTACCCCTTGGCAAGGGAGATTTCTGCAAGGGGGTGCTCCGGGGAACAGTTACGGGCCTGTTGGTGTGGCACGCCTTCTCCCTTCTGCCACCCCTCTGCCTCTTCAAGCCTGCTGCGGTGCTGCGGAGCCCTCCCTCTCTGTACTGCTGTCTTCGCTCAGCTTGCCACCTTCCCAGGTTGGGTCAGTTATTTCATCGTCCACCACCTGCTTTTCCACTTCCTCGCTCTGGTCATCCTCCTGACTTGTTGACTTAACAACAACCTCACTTATTGACAACTGTGTCTCATCCTCATCATCCACCTTGGAAAACACTAATTGCCGTTCTCCACCGTCATCTTCCTGTGACTGTGGATGCTCAAGAGTTTGGGAATCAGTGCACAAGATCTCCTCATGTCCCTCTTCAAGCCGGTTTGGTGAGAGGCCCAAATCAAAGAATGGCGCTGAATAGAGCTCCTCGGAATATCAGAGTGTGGGATCACTTGTTTGCCAAGACTCTCCATGGTGAGAGGAAGGAGGATCAGGGGGAGGATTCTGTTGACCAGACTTTTGGCTAAGACTGGACTTTGTGGAAGACAGGGTGGTGTATAACCGACTGGAAGCATTATCTGCTGCAATCCAACCTAGTAGCACTGGTGTGACTTCGAGAGTGATGTCCTGTGCTGCTCCACAAACTGGGACATGAAGCTAGGTATCGTGGATAAGTGTGTTTCTTGTGCTCTGACAGCAGGCACAGTTTCACCATGCCCAGGGCCACGGCCTCTGTGTGCACCATCAGCATCATGGCCACTTCCCCGTCCCTTACTGCCCACCTTGAGCATATTAAATGGTATATACTGTATGCTTGCAAGTATGTCACACGTACAGTAGCGCAGGTTTTGTAAGTGTATGCGCAAATAATTTACACTGAATGCACAGATATTTAGGATGCACAAACGTTATACAGGAGATATAGCGCCGGTAATGTCGCTGTCACCAGCGGCTAAGAAAAAATTACACTTAAAGAGGACCTTTTCACCTGGAAAAACATTGTGAACTAAGTATCCTGACATATACAGCGGCTCCCAGGGATCTCACTGCACTTACTATTATCCCTGGGCGCCGCTCCGGTCTCCTGTTATGTCCTCCGGAATCTTCGCTCACTAAGTTATAGTAGGCAGAGACTGCCCTTGTTCTGCTGGGCATCTCCTCCTCCTAGGCTGTAGCACTGGCCAATCGCAGCGCACAGCTCACAGCCTGGGAGAAAAAAAAATGAGTGAAGATACCGGAGGACATAACGGGAGAACGGAGCGGCGCCCAGGTAGAATAGTAAGTGCAATGAGATCCCTGGGCGCCGCTGTATATGTCAGGATACTTAGTTTACAATGTTTTTCCAGGTGAAAGGTCCTCTTTATTGTCACAGATATTTAGGATCTGCAAACGTTATACAGGAGATGTAGCGCAGGTAATGTCGCTGTCAGCAGCAGCCAAACAATTGTGCTGCATGTCACAGATATTTAGGATGTGCAAATGTAACACAATAGATGTAGCAGAGGTTGTGTCACTGTCAGCAGACGCCAAACAATTGCACGCAATTTAGCGCAGGTTGCGCTAATAATTAGGGATGAGCGAACTCGAACTGTATAGTACCGAATTTTGGGGTGTCCGTGACACGGACCCGAACCCGGACATTTTCGTAAAAGTCCGGGTTCGGGTTCGGTGTTTGTCGCTTTCTTGGCGCTTTTGTGACGCTTTCTTGGCGCTTTTTGAAAGGCTGCAAAGCATCATACTACTTGCCCCAAGAGGCCGTCACAGCCATGCCTACTATTGGCATGGCTGTGATTGGCCAGAGCACCATGTGACCCAGCCTCTATTTAAGCTGGAGTCACATAGCGCCGCCCGTCACTCTGCTCTGATTAGCGTAGGGAGAGGTTGCGGATGCGACAGTAGGGCGAGATTAGGCAGATTAACTCCTCCAAAGGACTTCACTTGATTAATCGATCGATCTGCAGCTGTGCATCATTGAGCTGCTGAAATTCAAATGCTCACTCACTGTTTTTAGGCTGCCCAGACCGTTTGTCAGTCACATTTTTCTGGGGTGATCGGCGGCCATTTTGTGTCTTGTGCGGTGCTGCGACAAAGTGCATCCAAGCTGCGACCAAGTGCATTTAACCCTCAATGGTGTGGTTGTTTTTTGGCTAAAGCCTACATCAGGGTGAAGCTGTCACACCAAGTGCATTTAACCAGCAATAGTCTGTTCATTTTTTTGGCCATATACTAAATCAGGGGCAAGCTGCGCCTGTCACCAAGTGCATTTAACCCTCAATGGTGTGGTTGTTTTTTGGCTAAAGCCTACATCAGGGTGAAGCTGTCACACCAAGTGCATTTAACCAGCAATAGTCTGTTCATTTTTTGGCCATATACTACATCAGGGGCAAGCTGCGCCCGTCACCAAGTGCATTTAACCCTCAGTAGTGTGGTGCGTCAAGCTGTGACACCAAGTGCATTTAACCAGCAATAGTCTGTTCATTTTTTGGCCATATACTAAATCAGGGGCAAGCTGCGCCTGTCACCAAGTGCATTTAACCAGCAATAGTGTGGTTATTTTTTGGCCATATCCCAGTCTAATTCTGTCACTAAATCCATACCGGTCACCCAGCGCCTAAATACTAGGCCTCAAATTTATATCCCGCTAAATCTCTCGTTACCGCTGTCCTGTTGTGGCTGGGAAAGTTATTTAGTGTCCGTCAAAGCACATTTTTTGTTCTGGGTTGAAGTACAATTCCCAATTTAGCAATTTCATAATTTAGTGGTTCCTGCTATATCAGAGCTATTTGAAATCTATCCCTAAAAGGGTATATAATATTCAAGGTGCACATTGGGTCATTCAGAATAACTTCACACACACGCTACTGTGCATTTCCAAGTCTAATTCTGTCACTAAACCCATACCTGTCACCCAGCGCCTAAATACTAGGCCTCAAATTTATATCCTGCTAAATCTCTCGTTACCGCTGTCCTGTTGTGGCTGGGAAAGTTATTTAGTGTCCGTCAAAGCACATTTTTTGTTCTGGGTTGAAATACAATTCCCAATTTAGCAATTTCATAATTTAGTGGTTCCTGCTATATCAGAGCTATTTGAAATCTATCCCTAAAAGGGTATATAATATTCAAGGTGCACATTGGGTCATTCAGAATAACTTCACACACACCCGCTACTGTGTATTTCTAAGTCTAATTCTGTCACTAAACCCATACCTGTCACCCAGCGCCTAAATACTAGGCCTCAAATTTATATCCTGCTAAATCTCTCGTTACCGCTGTCCTGTTGTAGCTGGGAAAGTTATTTAGTGTCCGTCAAAGCACATTTTTTGTTCTGGGTTGAAATACAATTCCCAATTTAGCAATTTCATAATTTAGTGGTTTCTGCTATATCAGAGCTATTTGAAATCTATCCCTAAAAGGGTATATAATATTCAAGGTGCACATTGGGTCATTCAGAATAACTTCACACACACCCGCTACTGTGTATTTCTAAGTCTAATTCTGTCACTAAACCCATACCTGTCACCCAGCGCCTAAATACTAGGCCTCAAATTTATATCCTGCTAAATCTCTCGTTAACGCTGTCCTGTTGTGGCTGGGAAAGTTATTTAGTGTCCGTCAAAGCACATTTTTTGTTCTGGGTTGAAATACAATTCCCAATTTAGCAATTTCATAATTTAGTGGTTTCTGCTATATCAGAGCTATTTGAAATCTATCCCTAAAAGGGTATATAATATTCAAGGTGCACATTGGGTCATTCAGAATAACTTCACACACACCCGCTACTGTGTATTTCTAAGTCTAATTCTGTCACTAAACCCATACCTGTCACCCAGCGCCTAAATACTAGGCCTCAAATTTATATCCTGCTAAATCTCTCGTTAACGCTGTCCTGTTGTGGCTGGGAAAGTTATTTAGTGTCCGTCAAAGCACATTTTTTGTTCTGGGTTTAAATACAATTCCCAATTTAACAATTTCATAATTTAGTGGTTTCTGCTATATCAGAGCTATTTGAAATCTATCCCTAAAAGGGTATATAATATTCAAGGTGCACATTGGGTCATTCAGAATAACTTCACACACACCCGCTACTGTGTATTTCTAAGTCTAATTCTGTCACTAAACCCATACCTGTCACCCAGCGCCTAAATACTAGGCCTCAAATTTATATCCTGCTAAATCTCTCGTTAACGCTGTCCTGTTGTGGCTGGGAAAGTTATTTAGTGTCCGTCAAAGCACATTTTTTGTTCTGGGTTTAAATACAATTCCCAATTTAAGCAATTTCATAATTTAGTGGTTTCTGCTATATCAGAGCTATTTGAAATCTATCCCTAAAAGGGTATATAATATTCAAGGTGCACATTGGGTCATTCAGAATAACTTCACACACACCCGCTACTGTGTATTTCTAAGTCTAATTCTGTCACTAAACCCATACCTGTCACCCAGCGCCTAAATACTAGGCCTCAAATTTATATCCTGCTAAATCTCTCGTTAACGCTGTCCTGTTGTGGCTGGGAAAGTTATTTAGTGTCCGTCAAAGCACATTTTTTGTTCTGGGTTGAAATACAATTCCCAATTTAGCAATTTCATAATTTAGTGGTTTCTGCTATATCAGAGCTATTTGAAATCTATCCCTAAAAGGGTATATAATATTCAAGGTGCACATTGGGTCATTCAGAATAACTTCACACACACGCTTCTGTGCATTTCCAAGTCTAATTCTGTCACTAAATCCATACCGGTCACCCAGCGCCTAAATACTAGGCCTCAAATTTATATCCCGCTGAATTTGAATACAATACATTGGGCCAAATAATATATTTGTTGTTGTGGTGAACCATAACAATGAGAAAAACATCTAGTAAGGGACGCGGACGTGGACATGGTCGTGGTGGTGTTAGTGGACCCTCTGGTGCTGGGAGAGGACGTGGCCGTTCTGCCACATCCACACGTCCTAGTGTACCAACTACCTCAGGTCCCAGTAGCCGCCAGAATTTACAGCGATATATGGTGGGGCCCAATGCCGTTCTAAGGATGGTAAGGCCTGAGCAGGTACAGGCATTAGTCAATTGGGTGGCCGACAGTGGATCCAGCACGTTCACATTATCTCCCACCCAGTCTTCTGCAGAAAGCGCACAGATGGCGCCTGAAAACCAACCCCATCAGTCTGTCACATCACCCCCATGCATACCAGGGAAACTGTCTCAGCCTCAAGTTATGCAGCAGTCTCTTATGCTGTTTGAAGACTCCGCTGGCAGGGTTTCCCAAGGGCATCCACCTAGCCCTTCCCCAGCGGTGAAAGACATAGAATGCACTGACGCACAACCACTTATGTTTCCTGATGATGAGGACATGGGAATACCACCTCAGCATGTCTCTGATGATGACGAAACACAGGTGCCAACTGCTGCGTCTTTCTGCAGTGTGCAGACTGAACAGGAGGTCAGGGATCAAGACTGGGTGGAAGACGATGCAGGGGACGATGAGGTCCTAGACCCCACATGGAATGAAGGTCGTGCCACTGACTTTCACAGTTCGGAGGAAGAGGCAGTGGTGAGACCGAGCCAACAGCGTAGCAAAAGAGGGAGCAGTGGGCAAAAGCAGAACACCCGCCGCCAAGAGACTCCGCCTGCTACTGACCGCCGCCATCTGGGACCGAGCACCCCAAAGGCAGCTTCAAGGAGTTCCCTGGCATGGCACTTCTTCAAACAATGTGCTGACGACAAGACCCGAGTGGTTTGCACGCTGTGCCATCAGAGCCTGAAGCGAGGCATTAACGTTCTGAACCTGAGCACAACCTGCATGACCAGGCACCTGCATGCAAAGCATGAACTGCAGTGGAGTAAACACCTTAAAACCAAGGAAGTCACTCAGGCTCCCCCTGCTACCTCTTCTGCTGCTGCCGCCTCGGCCTATTCTGCTGCTGCCGCCTCGGCCTCTTCCTCCGCCTCTGGAGGAACGTTGGCACCTGCCGCCCAGCAAACAGGGGATGTACCACCAACACCACCACCACCACCTCCGTCACCAAGCGTCTCAACCATGTCACACGCCAGCGTTCAGCTCTCCATCTCACAAACATTTGATAGAAAGCGTAAATTCCCACCTAGCCACCCTCGATCCCTGGCCCTGAATGCCAGCATTTCTAAACTACTGGCCTATGAAATGCTGTCATTTAGGTTGGTGGACACAGACAGCTTCAAACAGCTCATGTCGCTTGCTGTCCCACAGTATGTTGTTCCCAGCCGGCACTACTTCTCCAAGAGAGCCGTGCCTTCCCTGCACAACCAAGTATCCGATAAAATCAAGTGTGCACTGCGCAACGCCATCTGTAGCAAGGTCCACCTAACCACAGATACGTGGACCAGTAAGCACGGCCAGGGACGCTATATCTCCCTAACTGCACACTGGGTAAATGTAGTGGCAGCTGGGCCCCAGGCGGAGAGCTGTTTGGCGCACGTCCTTCCGCCGCCAAGGATCGCAGGGCAACATTCTTTGCCTCCTGTTGCCACCTCCTCCTTCTCGGCTTCCTCCTCCTCTTCTTCCACCTGCTCATCCAGTCAGCCACACACCTTCACCACCAACTTCAGCACAGCCCGGGGTAAACGTCAGCAGGCCATTCTGAAACTCATATGTTTGGGGGACAGGCCCCACACCGCACAGGAGTTGTGGCGGGGTATTGAACAACAGACCGACGAGTGGTTGCTGCCGGTGAGCCTCAAGCCCGGCCTGGTGGTGTGTGATAATGGGCGAAATCTCGTTGCAGCTCTGGGACTAGCCAATTTGACGCACATCCCTTGCTTGGCGCATGTGCTGAATTTGGTTGTGCAGAAGTTCATTCACAACTACCCCGACATGTCAGAGCTGCTGCATAAAGTGCGGGCCGTCTGTTCGCGCTTCCGGCGTTCACATCCTGCTGCTGCTCGCCTGTCTGCGCTACAGCGTAACTTCGGCCTTCCCGCTCACCGCCTCATATGCGACGTGCCCACCAGGTGGAACTCCACCTTGCACATGCTGGACAGACTGTGCGAGCAGCAGCAGGCCATAGTGGAGTTTCAGCTGCAGCACGCACGGGTCAGTCGCACTACAGAACAGCACCACTTCACCACCAATGACTGGGCCTCCATGCGAGACCTGTGTGCCCTGTTGCGCTGTTTCGAGTACTCCACCAACATGGCCAGTGGCGATGACACCGTTATCAGCGTTACAATACCACTTCTATGTCTCCTTGAGAAAACACTTAGGGCGATGATGGAAGAGGAGGTGGCCCAGGAGGAGGAGGAGGAGGAGGAGGAAGAGGGGTCATTTTTAGCACTTTCAGGCCAGTCTCTTCGAAGTGACTCAGAGGGAGGTTTTTGGCAACAGCAGAGGCCAGGTACAA
Source organism: Bufo gargarizans (assembly GCF_014858855.1). Lineage (NCBI taxonomy): Eukaryota > Metazoa > Chordata > Amphibia > Anura > Bufonidae > Bufo > Bufo gargarizans. The sequence goes on from NC_058081.1 coordinate 718,353,960, forward strand.
ATGTGGCCAGCCAGGGCCCACTACTGGAGGACGAGGAGGACGAGGATGAGGAGGAGGTGGAGGAGGATGAGGATGAAGCATGGTCACAGCGGGGTGGCACCCAACGCAGCTCGGGTCCATCACTGGTGCGTGGCTGGGGGGAAAGGCAGGACGATGACGATACGCCTCCCACAGAGGACAGCTTGTCCTTATCCCTGGGCAGCCTGGCACACATGAGCGACTACATGCTGCAGTGCCTGCGCAACGACAGCAGAGTTGCCCACATTTTAACCTGTGCGGACTACTGGGTTGCCACCCTGCTGGATCCACGCTACAAAGACAATGTGCCCACCTTACTTCCTGCACTGGAGCGTGATAGGAAGATGCGCGAGTACAAGCGCACGTTGGTAGACGCGCTACTGAGAGCATTCCCAAATGTCACAGGGGAACAAGTGGAAGCCCAAGGCCAAGGCAGAGGAGGAGCAAGAGGTCGCCAAGGCAGCTGTGTCACGGCCAGCTCCTCTGAGGGCAGGGTTAGCATGGCAGAGATGTGGAAAACTTTTGTCAACACGCCACAGCTAACTGCACCACCACCTGATACGCAACGTGTTAGCAGGAGGCAACATTTCACTAACATGGTGGAACAGTACGTGTGCACACCCCTCCACGTACTGACTGATGGTTCGGCCCCATTCAACTTCTGGGTCTCTAAATTGTCCACGTGGCCAGAGCTAGCCTTTTATGCCTTGGAGGTGCTGGCCTACCCGGCGGCCAGCGTTTTGTCTGAACGTGTATTCAGCACGGCAGGGGGCGTCATTACAGACAAACGCAGCCGCCTGTCTACAGCCAATGTGGACAAGCTGACGTTCATAAAAATGAACCAGGCATGGATCCCACAGGATCTGTCCGTCCCTTGTCCAGATTAGACATTAACTACCTCCCCATAACCATATATTATTGGACTCCAGGGCACTTCCTCATTCAATCCTATTTTTATTTTCATTTTACCATTATATTGCGAGGCTACCCAAAGTTGAATGAACCTCTCCTCTGCCTGTGTGCTAGGCCTAAATATATGCCAATGGACTGTTGCAGTGGTGGCTGACATGAAGCCTGATTCTCTGCTATGACATGCAGACTAATTCTCTGCTGACATGAAGCCAGATTGTCTGTTACGGGACCTCTCTCCTCTGCCTGGGTGCTGGGCCTAAATTTATGACAATGGACTGTTGCAGTGGTGGCTGACGTGAAGCCTGATTCTCTGCTATGACATGCAGACTGATTCTCTGCTGACATGAAGCCAGATTGTCTGTTACGTGACCTCTCTGCTCTGCCTGTGTGCTAGGCCTAAATATATGCCAATGGACTGTTGCAGTGGTGGGTGACGTGAAGCCTCATTCTCTGCTATGACATGCAGACTGATTCTCTGCTGACATGAAGCCAGATCGTCTGTTACGGGACCTCTCTGCTCTGCCTGTGTGCTAGGCCTAAATATATGCCAATGGACTGTTGCAGTGGTGGGTGACGTGAAGCCTCATTCTCTGCTATGACATGCAGACTGATTCTCTGCTGACATGAAGCCAGATCGTCTGTTACGGGACCTCTCTGCTCTGCCTGTGTGCTAGGCCTAAATATATGCCAATGGACTGTTGCAGTGGTGGGTGACGTGAAGCCTCATTCTCTGCTATGACATGCAGACTGATTCTCTGCTGACATGAAGCCAGATTGTCTGTTACGGGACCTCTCTGCTCTGCCTGTGTGCTAGGCCTAAATATATGCCAATGGACTGTTGCAGTGGTGGGTGACGTGAAGCCTCATTCTCTGCTATGACATGCAGACTGATTCTCTGCTGACATGAAGCCAGATTGTCTGTTACGGGACCTCTCTGCTCTGCCTGTGTGCTAGGCCTAAATATATGCCAATGGACTGTTGCAGTGGTGGGTGACGTGAAGCCTCATTCTCTGCTATGACATGCAGACTGATTCTCTGCTGACATGAAGCCAGATTGTCTGTTACGGGACCTCTCTGCTCTGCCTGTGTGCTAGGCCTAAATATATGCCAATGGACTGTTGCAGTGGTGGGTGACGTGAAGCCTCATTCTCTGCTATGACATGCAGACTGATTCTCTGCTGTCATGAAGCCAGATTGTCTGTTACGGGACCTCTCTGCTCTGCCTGTGTGCTAGGCCTAAATATATGCCAATGGACTGTTGCAGTGGTGGGTGACGTGAAGCCTCATTCTCTGCTATGACATGCAGACTGATTCTCTGCTGACATGAAGCCAGATAGTCTGTTACGGGACCTCTCTCCTCTGCCTGTGTGCTAGGCCTAAATATATGCCAATGGACTGTTGCAGTGGTGGCTGACGTGAAGCCTCATTCTCTGCTATGACATGCAGACTGATTCTCTGCTGACATGAAGCCAGATCGTCTGTTACGGGACCTCTCTGCTCTGCCTGTGTGCTAGGCCTAAATATATGCCAATGGACTGTTGCAGTGGTGGGTGACGTGAAGCCTCATTCTCTGCTATGACATGCAGACTGATTCTCTGCTGTCATGAAGCCAGATTGTCTGTTACGGGACCTCTCTGCTCTGCCTGTGTGCTAGGCCTAAATATATGCCAATGGACTGTTGCAGTGGTGGGTGACGTGAAGCCTCATTCTCTGCTATGACATGCAGACTGATTCTCTGCTGACATGAAGCCAGATTGTCTGTTACGGGACCTCTCTCCTCTGCCTGGGTGCTGGGCCTAAATTTATGACAATGGACTGTTGCAGTGGTGGCTGACGTGAAGCCTGATTCTCTGCTATGACATGCAGACTGATTCTCTGCTGACATGAAGCCAGATTGTCTGTTACGGGACCTCTCTCCTCTGCCTGGGTGCTGGGCCTAAATTTATGACAATGGACTGTTGCAGTGGTGGCTGACGTGAAGCCTGATTCTCTGCTATGACATGCAGACTGATTCTCTGCTGACATGAAGCCAGATCCTCTGTTACGGGACCTCTCTCCTCTGCCTGGGTGCTGGGCCTAAATTTATGACAATGGACTGTTGCAGTGGTGGCTGACGTGAAGCCTGATTCTCTGCTATGACATGCAGACTGATTCTCTGCTGACATGAAGCCAGATCCTCTGTTACGGGACCTCTCTCCTCTGCCTGGGTGCTGGGCCTAAATTTATGACAATGGACTGTTGCAGTGGTGGCTGACGTGAAGCCTGATTCTCTGCTATGACATGCAGACTGATTCTCTGCTGACATGAAGCCAGATCCTCTGTTACGGGACCTCTCTCCTCTGCCTGGGTGCTGGGCCTAAATTTATGAAAATGGACTCTTACAGTGGTGGGTGACGTGAAGCCTGATTCTCTGCTATGACATGAAGACTGATTCTCTGCTGACATGAAGCCAGATTGTCTGTTACGGGACCTCTCTCCTCTGCCTGGGTGCCGGGGCCTAAATATCTGAGAATGGACTGTTCCAGTGGTGGGTGACGGGAAGCCAGATTCTCTGCTATGGAACCTCTCTCCAATTGATTTTGGTTAATTTTTATTTATTTAATTTTTATTTTAATTAATTTCCCTATCCACATTTGTTTGCAGGGGATTTACCTACATGTTGCTTCCTTTTGCAGCCCTCTAGCCCTTTCCTGGGCTGTTTTACAGCCGTTTTAGTGCCGAAAAGTTCGGGTCCCCATTGACTTCAATGGGGTTCGGGTTCGGGACGAAGTTCGGATCGGGTTCGGATCCCGAACCCGAACATTTCCGGGATGTTCGGCCGAACTTCTCGAACCCGAACATCCAGGTGTTCGCTCAACTCTACTAATAATATATATTACAGCCAGATAAAACAATAAACCTTAAAGGGACACTGACAGGCCCAATAAGCATATTTAGGTATATATATCACAGTACAGGTCTTATAAAGTGTATTAAAATACCACCTGTCCACCTTATAAATACAGAAAACTGAAGTTTTATAACCTGCTTGAAGCGTCTTCAATCTGCCCAAGGGGCGGCATTTCATCTCCACTTGCGCCCAGCCAGCCGCCCCCAACTGCCGTTTTGAAGCGCCGCCCAGCTCATCAATATTCACTTCGCTGGGCGGCTACTACTGTCCCCGACGTCACAAGATCCGGCGCACGCCCAATACAATCCTATTAGCATCGGCCTCCGTCTCATCTTCAGCGCATGAGACGGAGGCCGATGCCCATAGGATTGTATTGGACATGCGCCGGATCTTGTGCCCAGCGAAGTGAATATTGATGAGCTGGGCAGTTGGAGGCGGCTGGCTGGGCGCAAGTGGAGATGAAACGCCGCCCCTTGGGCAGATTGAAGACGCTTCAAGCAGGTTATAAAACTTCAGTTTTCTGTATTTATAAGGTGGACAGAGGGATACTTAGATGATTTTAATACACTTTATAAGACCTGTACTGTGATATACAGTACAGACCAAAAGTTTGGACACACCTTCTCATTCAAAGAGTTTTCTTTATTTTCATGACTATGAAAATTGTAGATTCACACTGAAGGCATCAAAACTATGAATTAACACATGTGGAATTATATACATAACAAAAAAGTCTGAAACAACTGAAAATATGTCATATTCTAGGTTCTTCAAAGTAGCCACCTTTTGCTTTGATTGCTGCTTTGCACACTCTTGGCATTCTCTTGATGAGCTTCAAGAGGTAGTCACCTGAAATGGTCTTCCAACAGTCTTGAAGGAGTTCCCAGAGATGCTTAGCACTTGTTGGCCCTTTTGCCTTCACTCTGCGGTCCAGCTCACCCCAAACCATTTCGATTGGGTTCAGGTCCGGTAACTGTGGAGGCCAGGTCATCTGGCGCAGCACCCCATCACTCTCCTTCATGGTCAAATAGCCCTTACACAGCCTGGAGGTGTGTTTTGGGTCATTGTCCTGTTGAAAAATAAATGATGGTCCAACTAAACGCAAACCGGATGGAATAGCATGCTGCTGCAAGATGCTGTGGTAGCCATGCTGGTTCAGTATGCCTGAATTGAATAAATCCCCAACAGGGTCACCAGCAAAGCACCCCCACACCATCACACCTCCTCCTCCATGCTTCACGGTGGGAACCAGGCATGTAGAGTCCATCCGTTCACCTTTTCTGCGTCGCACAAAGACACAGTGGTTGGAACCAAAGATCTCAAATTTGGACTCATCAGACCAAAGCACAGATTTCCACTGGTCTAATGTCCATTCCTTGTGTTCTTTAGCCCAAACAAGTCCCTTCTGCTTGTTGCCTGTCATTAGCAGTGGTTTCCTAGCAGATATTCTACCATGAAGGCCTGATTCACACAGTCTCCTCTTAACAGTTGTTCTAGAGATGTGTCTGCTGCTAGAACTCTGTGTGGCATTGACCTGGTCTCTAATCTGAGCTGCTGTTAACCTGCGATTTCTGAGGCTGGTGACTCGGATGAACTTATCCTCCGCAGCAGAGGTAACTCTTGGTCTTCCTTTCCTCGGGGGGTGCGCATGTGAGCCAGTTTCTTTGTAGCGCTTGATGGTTTTTGTGACTGCACTTGGGGACACTTTCAAAGTTTTCCCAATTTTTCGGACTGACTGACCTTCATTTCTTAAAGTAACGATGGCCACTCGTTTTTCTTTACTTAGCTGCTTTTTTCTTGCCATAATACAAATTCTAACAGTCTATTCAGTAGGACTATCAGCTGTGTATCCACCTGACTTCTCCACAAGGCAACTGATGGTCCCAACCCCATTTATAAGGCAAGAAATCCCACTTATTAAACCTGACAGGGCACACCTGTGAAGTAAGAACCATTTCAGGTGACTACCTCTTGAAGCTCATCAAGAGAATGCCAAGAGTGTGCAAAGCAGTAATCAAAGCAAAAGGTGGCTACTTTGAAGAACCTAGAATATGACATATTTTCAGTTGTTTCACACTTTTTTGTTATGTATATAATTCCATATGTGTTAATTCATAGTTTTGATGCCTTCAGTGTGAATCTACAATTTTCATAGTCATGAAAATAAAGAAAACTCTTTAAATGAGAAGGTGTGTCCAAACTTTTGATCTGTACTGTATATACCTAAATATGCTTATTGGGCCTGTCAGTGTCCCTTTAAAAGGACTTTTGGGTCTCTAACAAAATTGCTGTCACTACACTATCTGTCCCTTCTGCTGCAGCTTTTCCTGACTAAGACTAAGCCGAACCATGTGTCATCGGGTGCTATATAGCACCCGATGACGCGTTACGGCTAGCTAATCACTGTAATGCCAGTAACCAACATGGCTACAGCATTACAGTGAGTGCCAGTACTTCCCTGCACGTTTATTGGCTGCAAAGTAGCCAACAAACATGCAGGGAGAAGACTCAAGCATCGCGCTCGAGCAAACACAGTGTTCGGCCGAACACAGCGATTTGCCAAGCATCGCAATGCTCGAGTCAAAATGGTGTTCGGTCGAGCATGCTCGCCCAACACTATTGATTACCTACCGTATCCTCTGGATAGGTTATCAATATCAGACTGGCAGGGGTCCGACTATGGGGATCTTTGGGGTCTGATCTGAGGTCTGATTGGGGGTCTTAATAACATTAGGAATCTGATCTTAGGTCTGATGGGGTCTTAAAAACATTGGGTATCTAATCTGAGGTCTGAAAAGGGATCTTATAAACATTTGGGGTTTGATATGAGGTTTGATTGGGGTTTTAGAAACATTGGGGTCTGATCTGAGGTCTTATTGGGGGCCTAATTAACATTAGGAGTCTGATCTAAGGTATGATTGGGGGTCTTAGAAACATTGGGGGTCTGGCCTGAGGTCTGATTGGGGTTCTTATAAACATTGAGGGTCTTAGTAACATTTAGGGTCTGATTAACATTGTGAGTCTGATTGGGGCTCTGAGTTGAGGTCTGATTAACATTGGAAGTCTTTTGTCTTGCTGGTATTCAGGAGCAGGTTATTGTTCGTGCACCACACAGCTATTTGCTTCACCTCCTCCCTGTAGCCAGACTCATCGTTGTCACTGATGAGACCGATCACCGTGGTGTCATCTGCAAACTTGATGATGGAGTTGGATCCATATTTAGGCCTGCAGTCAGAGGTGAAAAGGGAGTTGAGGAACGGGCTCAGCACACAGCACATGTCCACCAAAAGAAAACAAATATCAAACAGGTTCAGAAAATAATCCTATGGGCAATGTGTTTTCAATATCAGAGAGCGCAGACACCCAGATACAAGGAGGCTGTTCTTAATAAATGCTGAAGTACTGTTCATCCCTGTGGACAAACAGTCTGAGGATTTTTAATGAACTGGTGTTTATCTTTACCACGCTGTACACTGTTGGTTGAAGGCAAAGTTTATTTATCAGATGATTTCACTTCTTGAGAAACAAAACTCACTTTGATTAATTTCCTATAAACCTTTTTTTCATTTCTCAATTCATTTTACAACCCCACCGAATCCAGGGTCATGATCAGGCTTCACTAACCCCAGAGTAAAAGATTCTGCAGCCCTAGCCCTGTATCTACATACACTTTAGGCGGCACCCTCATCCAGCACCCTATTCTAGTAAGTAGAGCCTAAAAAATTCATAGTCCTGTATCCTGGCCTTCGATTATTTTGCAGGCTTATACATGTGTAGTGTCCCACTAGGTAAATGTGAGCACTACACAAGGGTCAATTGGGCCACGTTGTCCTCCTACTCCTAAGGGACAGTTGTAACATCCCAGAGTATGTCACAAAACTCTGTCTCCCTGCTACAATATGACAAGTGCATATTTCTTATCATCTTGTGTAATCTAACTTTGAATTTTCCTGTATATGTATTTTCCAGGCTTGTATTATGTCTTTGCTGTAATTTCCCTGTCCGCCAGCAGGTGGCAGCAATATTTAAGAAGACCAAGGTTAGTTAGTATATCTAGTCTGGAATAGTCCATTCCAGTCTAGGCTCCCCTGTGTGAGCAGAAGTGGGATGTTCCCATGTCCTGTCTCATGAGGAGGAGTAGGAAGTGTAGTCAGTGTACCAGCCACCCCCTGCTGGGGTAGGTTGTGTTGGTAGGAGCTCCCAGAACCAGGGATCCCAACCCTGGATCCCGCCTCGGCTGAGGCTAAGGATCCATCTTCCCAGCTTGAGTCATCTACCTCAGCTGGTTGACAAGCAAGCAACCCTCCAGAACTACAGATTTCCAGGACGACATCATTCCCTGCAAGCAGTCCTGTGAGTACCATATCCTGTGAGTACCATATCCAGAGTCCAGAGTGTGCAGCCTTGGCCCTGTATCTACATACACTTTAGGTGGTGCCCCCACCCAGCTCCCTGTTCTAGTAAGTGGAGCCTCAAAAATTCATAGTCCTGTATCCTGGCCTTCAATTATTTTGCAGGCTTATACATGGAATGGGAGGAGCTCGTAGGTGGACTGACAAGGCATCTGCACTCAAAGCTGAGGGTTGACACCTGCACCATTAGAAATAAGAGCTACACTATGGTAAAAATGAAAAAAATCAGGAAAACTTAAAAGAGTTGTGTGCAAGAGGCCTTAATCATGGCAGTTAATCAGGGCAGGAAATGGAGTGTACTACTCAAACAAAGTTACACACAGCACAGGTATGCTACAATATTGTTTCACCCAGGTTCATGCTATGGTTCTCATTGCTAAGTGCCTTGTCTCAATGTCCCTTTTCTTATGTGCATTTTACCTCCACATTCACCACCCTATTCCTCCTCCGTTACCTTCTATCCACATCAGCCCCTCTCTACTTCACTCCCCCATGTACAGCTCCCATGCCTTATTTACCTTCCTTACTATCTGAACCTATCATGTCCCAGGGTGCAACACAACAAGCTCTCTCACAAATCCAACAACCATTTGCTCTTTCTCTCTTTACTTTTACTTCTTATTTCAGGGGATATATCTCCTAACCCCGGCCCACCCTGTTAAGCCCCTCTACCATCTCACATAGGAACCCTGCTAACCTCATCAACATTCCTTGTCCGCTTTCTCTTCCCTCTTTTAATTGTGTGCTTTGGAATCCACGGTCTGTCTGTAACAAGCTCCCCTACATTCACAACCTCTTTCTTACTAACTCTCTTAACCTGCTGGCCCTCACTAAAACCTGGGTTCAGGAATCCCACACAACTTCCCCCGCTGCTCTTTCCTATGGCTGCCTACACTTCTCCCATACCCCCAGACCTGAGAACAGACATAAAAAGTATATGTGCTATATTTCTGGGATCACGTAGAAATATAGCAGCAGGATCTGTAGAGGAGAATGGTCAGATCCTCCTTTTCTATACAAAGTCTCCAAATTGTTTTGATCTGCACTCAGTGAACAGTTAGTACATAAAGATGGTGGCGTGTTTCTTCTCCTCACTGCTCGTCTCCCTTATTCACATCTCCTTCCTACTCCAGAATAGTTTTTGTATCTCTTAACCCATGGGCAGATAAAGGGTCCTCTTTGTCAGACCTTTAAAGATAACATAGACATAGTACAGACCCACTAGTAGAGTTAAAATAAAACACTTTAGTCTATTTACAGGATCATGCACATGGTATCGCGTGTAAAAGAAACTCCTGCCCAACCTAGGTTTCGCTCCGCTTCATCATGGGCCTCTACTTCCTTTGTTAAAAAGGGCTGTATTTATGTTGTAATATATAACTCCCTCCTTCCATATTTGCATATGGGTTGCGGTATAAAAGCATTAAAAAAAAACTCATCATCCTTAAAAAGCTGTAATCATTTCTCAAATAAATAGTATCTGTTATAGCTCTGACTAGTCGACTGTAAAAAGGTCAGATAGATGCAAATAGTGGAGTGAAGTAAGCAAATATCACAGAAAACACCACTAAAACATAACTTATATTATTATTATTACTCACTAAAATATCTAAAAATATTCTATTTACCTCCTTTTGCTTATTATTCTCGCAGGGTTGATTATGAAAGAGATATGTCCCTACTCCTTTCTCTATTGCTATTTGGACTCTACCTAAAAACGGAATGGCCATCCCGATAGAGGTGATCCCGTGTCAAAAACCTTCTTAGTCACCCAACAGAGTCCTTAACACGGAAAAGAATCCCAACACCATAGTATAAAAGAGAGTTTTCATGTCCAGTAGTCACGTCAAAATTGTAGGTACTTCACACCTAACCTTGTTTAAAGAAAGACAAAAAAATTATAATAAAGAGAGTGTGTATATACAGTATGTACCAAAATTAAACCATGTATAGTATACAACACTTGTTTCCAACGCATTTGATCATGCCAACAGGCACAAGCTCATCAGGGTACAGTATCACAATGGAAGTATATTCATATGATAGGGGTAAAGAAAGAAAAAATAAGAAACCCAAAGTAAAGAAAAATAAATACTGTGCAAATCTGAACAAACCAGATAAATTTCATGATATATTACATATACAGTATATATACTGGCATCCTGAAATGTACTGTATCAGGTATACTCATGACCTGTGATACCCTGCAGATAGCTTATGATGTTGTGCGGTACCCTGAATCAACAATTTAGATATCATCAGGGACCACCTCTCATACACAGATATATGTCAGATATTAAGTCCTATGACATCAAAAATACATCTCTCGGGGGGCGTAGCTTGGCCGCTGGCGTGGATGGCTGTGTGAAAGAGCTGCTCCTCCACGTTCCAGCATTTACAGCCCTTTAAACAGCAGTGACCTGTACAGCAATGGTCAAATACAGTTGAGACAAAGGGCTAGAACCCCCGGATACACCAAGTTTACACAAGGGGCAGCAGGACATGCAGAAATTTCTTAAAAAGAGAAGCTCGCACTCACCGGGAGCTAATGCCAAGATGGCGGTGGCGCGCAAGACTGAAGCGGAAGCTGATGACTCAGAAGCAGACATTGAACGATGCGGTGCAGCTGACGAGCGAGACCCGGCGCCTGTGTCCAAGTCATTTCTCACCAAGGTGCTCGGTCAAGCTTTGGACAAAGCCCTTAGACCGGTACTTACAGAACTGGCTGATATGAAAACAGAGATATCTCAAGTGGGTCACAGGGTTGAGGCCCTGGAGCATACGGCCCAAGAACTAAGGTTACACGCCACAGAAGTGGCGGAATGCCTGAATGGTCATGCCGCTGAGCTCAATAGAGCATTCTCACTGCTGGAGGATCAAGAGAATCACAGCAAGAGATGCAATATTCGTATAAAAGGCCTTCATGAGTCCTGGGCTGCGGAGGTTCTTCGCAAGGTAGCCATGGAAATCTTCACAGAGTTGCTAAGCCCGGACTCCGCTGCGTCAATTACCATTGAACGCATACATAGGGCCTTGAGACCCCAGCCAAAGCCAAACGAGAGGCCAAGAGATTTAGTCTGCGGCCTACTATCATTCATAGACACAGCACGTGTCATGGAGGCGGCGCGTACTAGAGGCCGAATTTCATATGAAGGCACAGATATTGCTCTATATCAGGACATAGCACTCTCAACGCTTGCAAAGAGGCACATATTGAAACCCCTGCTAGATGCATTAAGGGCACAAAAGATCCCATATACCTGGATGTATCCCTTTGGACTGTCAGTGCTTAAAAATGGGAAACGCATTGCCATACACACTCCAGAGGACTTGGATGGGGCGTGGGAGCGCATCGTTATTCAGCCCATTGACATCCCTTTGTGGCTACCTGTGGCCTGTCCGGCGGCACTCCCGGTCCTGCCGCAAATAGAATCTTGGAGAAGAGTCCAACGTGCCAAGACCAGCAAAGCAACTAAACACCTGATGGGAGCCGCGGACCCTTCAACATGAGGACATACCGCGCTGTAATCTGGTTCAGTATTATTGAGGACATAAGAGGGCCCTGATGGGGATACTTTCGCTGGGACAGTCCTTGCATTTTTACATGTATGACACCTTGGGTCGACCTAGCCATGTTCTTCCCACATATTTGGTGACTTGAAGCTGAGTCATCATACATCCTAGGGGCCCACGCTTACCATTACCTCTCGATCAGTTTTCGGGTGCACCTTGCACCTTGTTAACGTTCAAGTTACAGCGAATCTATGATTAATGTACTCCGCACTCTCTTATTCAACAGTTTGTTAGTGCGATGCTTAGATAACAATATGTTTCTGTTCAAAGTACTCAACACCTTACTGAGGGTACATGTATGTAATGTTTTAACACCAACATGTTACCGTTTATATGTACTCAGCGCCTTCATACATGAAGGTTCACATATGTGATATTCGGGGACTGGTGTGTCTCCGCTTAATGCTATCAGCATTTTTCTGCCCGAAGCTGTATCTGTGATGTCTGTTCTATAGAACATTTTTGGTTAATGTATTCAGCGTGTTTCTACCTGGGAGCCCAGATGTATACTTATTAGGCCTTATCCTTTCCTGGGGATTGCTTCTGTGACTCTCAGGTACAGATATGTTTTAGTGTAATGCATTCTACACCTTTCTACCTGAACGTTTATGTCAAGAATGTATGCTTACTTGATAATACATGTTAGGATAAATGTACTTAACACATTCCTACCCGAAAGGTAGATCTATGCCTGCTAAGCCTTACCCCCCATCCCCTCTCCCCTTCCCTCTCCCCCCCACCCCCCTCCCTCCTCTTAATTGCTTCCCTACATTCTCACCTAAGGGCTTGGTGATAATTGAAGTATACAGGTCACCAAAGAATAGCTTTAACATTGCTAGCTGTGAAGTCTGGACGATGCGACCAGGCTAAAAGTTTTTCTTGTGTTTCACCCCCTTGCGGTCTACATACACCACGGATTCGTCCTTATGTGACAGCCTCTACTTACTGGCCTCATATCCAGTAATTGGTTAACTACACTATTTTCTCTATTTCTCTTGATTTTCCTTGTTCTTGCTTCTTTTTCCTTTCTCCCCCTCCCCCTCTGACTTTCTTTCCTATTTGTATTCCACCCAAACCCTTGATCCTACCCTTCAGACAAGTTCACAGAGAGTTCTTTGTCACGCAACTAGGTAATACTGCTCACCAAAGATGACTGACATAGTGGTTTCTACATTTAATGTGAAAGGTCTCAACCCGCCTCAGAAACAAAGTCAGGTCATGCTTGCTCTTAAAAAACTAGGCTCACATATTGTGTTCCTCCAGGAAACTCACCTTCGCCAGAAGAAAATGCCAAGACTACCGAAGCGTCCATATGCCCTCTGGTACCACAGTACCCAGCCTCTAAAGGGGTTGCCATAGCAATTCATCAATCAGTCCCATTTACCTTCCTGAAACAACATTCAGATGCAGGGGCTTAATAGCAAACCGCACATTTACTTTAGCTAATTTTTATGTTCCTAATAAATCTCCAGTTCATTGGCTCCTGCAAGCCCTTGACACCCTCAAGCTTTTTGCCGAGGGACACATAATCCTTGGTGCTGACCTGAATCTAGTGCTGGACCCAGCTGTGGACTCATCCTCTGCTAAGTCCCATATAACGCAAAAACTCCTTAGCAAACTCCACAAGAAACTCCATAAGTTACACTTAATAGATGTATGGCGTAGCCTCCACTCCACAGATAAAGACTTCTCCTTCTACTCCAGTCCCACATGGGTCGTATCAGCGATTAGACCACGTTTTGACGTTTTCTGCACCTCTTCTCCCCTCTTTTAGGTCAGCTGAGATCGGAACTATCACTGTATCAGACCACGCACCATGTTCGGTGACCTTCACCCTAGCTTTCTACCAAAAAGAGAATGGAGCTGGAAACTGAATGAATCTCTACTTCTCAATCAACTTCATCTAGACCAGGTTAGGACCCAATTGACAGAGTACTTTGCGATTAACTCATCATCCATTGGTGGGAGGCTTGGGTGAACCACGGAAACATCTATATCTCAGGAAGTGGGAAAAGGAATTGAAAAGGAATTGAACAAAGTTCTAAATGATGCAGAGGTCAAAAAGGTGCTAGCAAACTCACATGGATTCTCTACCTGTACTCGTCTACAGGAGAACCATTTCAAAATACTAACAAGATGGTACAGAACCCCTGGCTTTCTATTCAAGAGAGGTCTGTCTGCCACAAGAGAGTGCTGGAGGTGTGGAAAGGAAATAGGTTCTTTGTCACATATTTGGTGGGACTGCCCCCGGATTAAGGCCTATTGGAGAGAAGTGGAAGCGTTAATCCAGAAATTTACAACCCCAGATTTCAAGCTTAATCTAGAGATGGTGGTCCTGGCCCTTCCCACACCTGATTATGCCCCATCCAAATGGAATCTAGTATTGCACCTTCTGTCAGCAGCCAAAATGGTAATTCCCCTACGTTGGCTAGACACGAATCCTCCTTCCATACCAGAATGGAAAGCTAAGGTCAACCAAATTTGTTGATTTGAGAAGAGATGTCTGGGTGGATTAACCCAGTCAAGTTCGGGACCCGAACTTGACCCCGAACCCCATTGAAGTCAATGGGGACCCAAACTTTTGAGCATTAATATGGCTCTAAAAAGTCATGGAAAGGTCTAGAGGGCTGCAAATGGGATCAAAATGTGGTTAAAGAGCATAGCAAGTGCTCTGCAAACAAATGTGGTTAGGGATATGACTTAAAATAACATAAAATATGCAAAATTAAAAAAAAATATATAATCTTGATCTAGGAGGGCGAGGTCCATATGGAGTAGGAGATTGAGGAGGCGGTGGATGTGGTGGTGCAGGCGGAAGCGGCGGTGGAGGAGGTAGCCAACACTGGTTTTTGTTTTTATTTTATTTTATTTATTTTTTGTTTAAATTTTGGTAGACCCCAAAACATTGGGAAATAATAACTTGTGATAACCTCCTCCAGTCGTGCTAAACAAACTTTCAGACAATACACTGGCTGCAGGGCAGCACCTGCAAGGCGTAAAGGGCAAGCTCAGGCCATGTGCCCAATTTGGAGACCCAGAAGTTGAAGGGGGCAGACCCATCAGTCAGTACGTGTAGGTGTGTGCACACATATTGCTCCACCATGTCTCACGTCCCATCCAATTGGATATCTGCTCTATCAACTTTCGATGTTCTTTTCTGCGCCTACCATGTTGATCACGGTTAGCAGCGAATCAGGGTTCGACACCGGAGAGGGAGCATGAGAAAGGGATACCACATCCAAGGGAGGTCAATGGCTGCAATGTGATCGAGCTGAAATGTGGGGCAAGTTATTAAAACTAAAGGATCGAATGCAAGGGCCAATTCAAGACGAATTTTAGAATTTTAAGTCCCTGTCACCTATTTTCATCTGTAAAAATGGGTCAATGTCACCCACCAATGGAACAGATGATTTTTGAAAAAAAAATAAGGCTCTGTCAACTATGCAGAGCAGGGGTTTATTCACAGCTAAACTGTGTTCATGTCATCCACCAATTGAGCAGACAATTTTACAAAAATTAGGTCCCTGTCACCTATGCAGAGGGTTTTGTATACAGAAAAATTGGTAAAATGTAACCTGACAATGTAACTGTCACGGCGGACGTGCACTCAGTATAACAGATAATGCACCAACCATGCTCTGGACGAGAGACAGGGGAAGGGTCACCTCCTAGCTAATCCCTGACCTCTTTCCCTGCATTGCTGAGCCCACATGCAGACCTTCAAGGTAGGTGTGATGTGTCCTCCAGCCTGGGCTGACAAAACCCTGAATTCCCTGAGATGGTGAAGTGGGGAAATAGGAGCAGCCTGCTCGCACAGAACCTGGATGGGATAGATGACACAAACAACCTGTCACGGCCATGGTTATGGTCGTGACTCCTGAACCGCATGCGGTTGTCAGCGGTCTTTGGTTTGGTTGTCAATCACAGGTGAGGGCTGTGGTATTTGCCTCACCTGTGGTTGCCTCTGGCAACAGTATGTATGTGGCAGCATAGCAGTCTGAGCTGTGTCATGGCAGCTTGCTATGTTGTGCATGCGGTTGTGTGTGATATGTGTGTATTGTGTGCACTTCCCCTGTGGTGGAAGGGTTAACTCCCTTTCTGTGTGTGTGAGACACTGGGTGTGCCTGTGTGGGCGTGGCCACTTAGGCCTATAAAACCTCTGTGTTTGGCATGTCTCAGTGGGTTGCTTCAGCCATGCTTAGCTGGAGCAGCCTCCTGTGAATTCCATCTGCCAGTGGGGGCCACCCTTGTGGTCATAAACAAACTGTGACTCTTAGGTTTATGTTGATGTCCACTTGATTTTTTATTTTTTATTTTTTTATTTTAACAGTGAGGCTTTATAGGCCCAGGTAGCCACACCCAACAAACACACCCAGTATTCACAGACACAGAAGGGAATTAACCCGTCAAACACAAGGTAAGGGAAGACGGCCACTTAAAGGGGAATACACACATAAAACACACACTACACCTGTTGCCGCGGGCAACGGCATGTGTGACAATCATGTCCTGGGGATCAGCCATAGGGCTGGGACACTGCCACCACACGCACTAAAGACTACACATTGCCACAGACAACCAAATGCAGGGAAGTGTCACACAACAAACCATAGGCCGCGACACAACCAAACTAGAAATTACACTTATCTTCCAGAGCAGGAACAGACAGCCAACCTTCCCTCCAAGCTTCCAAGACCACAATGATTAGTATAATCCGCACAGAACACTTGGCTGGAGACCATTTAAACTAATGACTCCACCCAATGTACCTGATGAGAGGCGGATCCAGCACGGCACCAAAACAAACACTAAACTCGTGCTGCTATCCTGGCCGACCTCCGCACATCGTCAGAGTGGGGCATGACAGTAACAGACGATTGTTTGAAATTTAGGTCCCTGTCACCTATGCAGAGCAGGGGTTTATTCACAGCAAAAATGGTAAAATGTCACCCAAGAATTAGTGAAATGTATTTCCTTCTCCACTAGGTAGAGAAGGGGTATATAGCAGCCAAAAATTTGTTAAATTAACCCGACAATGTAACAGACAAATTAGTGAAATTTATTAACCTCTCCACTAGGTAGAGCAGGGGTATATCACAGCCAAAAATGAGTGAATGTCACCCAACTATGTAACAGGAAAATTTGTGAAATGTATTAACCTGTCCTCTAGGTAGAACAGGGATATATCATAGCCAGAAATTGGTGAATGTCACCAGACTATGTAACATAAAAATTAGTAAAATGTATTAACCTGTCCACTAGGTAGAGCAGGGGTATATGTCAGCCAAAAATTTGGGATGTGTATTCCAACAATGTATCAGACAAATTAGTGAAATGACTTAAAATAAAATACGTAAAAATTTACCAAAAATGTATCTGGATGTATGAGGTGGAGGTCCATATGGAGTAGGAGGTTGAGGAGGCGGTGGACATAGTGGTGTAGGTGGAAGCGGCAGAGGCGTACCTAGAGCATTTGGCACCCGGGGCGAACCCTTTGTTTGGCACCCCCCCCCCAAGAAAGTTAAGAAAACATGCACAAACTTTTTCAATGTTTTCAATAATATTTATTACAAATTTGTAAGCTCTATATCAACTTGAAAAAACTATAACTGTGAAAAATAAATTAACTTGGACATAAATTAAACTTAAATAATTACTGAACAGCTTTCTAGAAACTGCGATCCAAAGTGACCACTCAGTCTATTAGGCCGAGGTAATTGGAAAGGATTTACATCCTCTGCCTTCGAGCCTTCATTTCTGCAAATTTATCGATTACTTCATCAAAGCTAATCTGCCTTGCATATTCATGCTCAATGGAAAGTATGGCCAGATTTGTCAACCTTGTCTCACTCATGGTTGAGCGAAAGAAATTTTTTATTAATTTTAATTTGGAAAAACTTCTTTCACATGAAGCAATAGACACACAGAGAGTCAAAAAGAATCTTAAACACAATGACAAAGTTGGCAGAGATTCACAAAAATCCAATTTAACAATGAACTCCAGGAACTGCAATACCGTCCATTTCTTTGCTTCTTCCACACTGATTTTGGCAGCTTCCAAATGCCTCCGAAGACGTTCAATTTCCATAAAGATGCCTTCATTGGAGAATTCGTCAAAAATCTCAGTCAATTTTGGTGTATACTTCCGAATATCTTCCTCTGTTGCAACTACCAGAGTGTTTGGCTGAATAACAGCAAATATGGAAAGGATTTTTTCAATTGCCTTAGAACGAATTGCCAACTCGTGATGAAAACGATCAAGGCACTCAAACATAGCCCTTTTCATTTCCTCTGGCAATGTGAGACCAGCGTCCTTTCCCTTCTCCTGGCATTCTCCTTCTCCTGGCATTGATTTCCGGAGCTTTACTCTCCCTCTCCTTTCCATAGAAATGTCCATTTCTTCACATGTAGTAGTTGCATAACAAATGGCCTTCTCCACTATTTCACTGCGCTGATCTGCAAGAGAAGCTTTCAGACCTTGTAGTTTCACAATGCACTTTTCAAGAGTGAGTCCCACTGTTTGCAAATACTTCTGTGTGATATTAACTTCTTCTAGAACTTCACACCAGAAAGCAAGGTAACACAAAAAAGAAAAATCACATACGGCAGAGAGCAACATCTGAGCCGATCCTCTTGTGTCCACATTTTCTTCGGGATTACACAGTTTTTCAAGGGTTGAAGTCAGTTTTTCAAAATTTGCCCTCACTGGCTTCACAGCATCATAATGAGCGCTCCATCTTGTTTGGGAAAGTCTTTTCACTGTCACACCTAAGTTCTCCATCAGCAATTCCCAACGATGTGTAGAAACCGAAAAAAAGGAATACACTCTCTCCAATGTTCCAAAAAAGGTCACACAGGAAACAACACTTCCAAATGAGTGCACCCCACAGAGGTTCAGGGAATGATTTGCACATGGCATAAACAAAGCCTTGGAATTAATCTCTTTTATTTTTGCCTGCACACCACCATGAATCCCTGCCATAGTTGCAGCATTATCATATCCTTGACCACGGCAAAGACTTATGTCTAGTCCATCTTCCTCCAGATGTTGCAGGATATTTTCTGTGAGCTCAGCAGCAGTCTTTCCAGCAATAGGAAAGAAGCTCAAGAATGATTCTTTTACTTCAACCTTGTCACCTTCAATACACTACGTGCAGAATTATTAGGCAAATGAGTATTTTGACCACATCATCCTGATTATGCATGTTGTCTTACTCCAAGCTGTATAGGCTCGAAAGCCTACTATCAATTAAGCATATTAGGGGATGTGCATCTCTGTAATGAGAAGGGGTGTGGTCTAATGACATCAACACCCTATATCAGGTGTGCATAATTATTAGGCAACTTCCTTTCCTTTGGCAAAATGGGTCAAAAGAAGGACTTGACAGGCTCAGAAAAGTCAAAAATAGTGAGATATCTTACAGAGGGATGCAGCACTCTTAAAATTGCAAAGCTTCTGAAGCGTGATCATCGAACAATCAAGCGTTTCATTCAAAATAGTCAACAGGGTCGCAAGAAGCGTGTGGAAAAACCAAGGCGCAAAATAACTGCCCATGAACTGAGAAAAGTCAAGCGTGCAGCTGCCAAGATGCCACTTGCCACCAGTTTGGCCATATTTCAGAGCTGCAACATCACTGGAGTGCCCAAAAGCACAAGGTGTGCAATACTCAGAGACATGGCCAAGGTAAGAAAGGCTGAAAGACGACCACCACTGAACAAGACACACAAGCTGAAACATCAAGACTGGGCCAAGAAATATCTCAAGACTGATTTTTCTAAGGTTTTATGGACTGATGAAATGAGAGTGAGTCTTGATGGGCCAGATAGCTGGATTGGTAAAGGGCAGAGAGTTCCAGTCCGACTCAGACGCCAGCAATGTGGAGGTGGAGTACTGGTTTGGGCTGGTATCATCAAAGATGAGCTTGTGGGGCCTTTTTGGGTTGAGGATGGAGTCAAGCTCAACTCCCAGTCCTACTGCCAGTTTCTGGAAGACACCTTCTTCAAGCAGTGGTACAGGAAGAAGACTACAAGGTAAGAAAAACATGATTTTCATGCAGGACAATGCTCCATCACACGCGTCCAAGTACTCCACAACGTGGCTGGCAAGAAAGGGTATAATAGAAGAAAATCTAATGACATGGCCTCCTTGTTCACCTGATCTGAACCCCATTGAGAACCTGTGGTCCATCATCAAATGTGAGATTTACAAGGAGGGAAAACAGTACACCTCTCTGAACAGTGTCTGGGAGGCTGTGGTTGCTGCTGCACGCAATGTTGATAGTGAACAGATCAAAACACTGACAGAATCCATGGATGGCAGGCTTTTGAGTGTCCTTGCAAAGAAAGGTGGCTATATTGGTCACTGATTTGTTTTTGTTTTGTTTTTGAATGTCAGAAATGTATATTTGTGAATGTTGAGATGTTATATTGGTTTCACTGGTAAAAATAAATAATTGAAATGGGTATATATTTGTTTTTTGTTAAGTTGCCTAATAATTATGTACAGTAATAGTCACCTGCACACACAGATATCCCCCTAAAATAGCTAAAACTAAAAACAAACTAAAAACTACTTCCAAAAATATTCAGCTTTGATATTAATGAGTTTTTTGGGTTCATTGAGAACATGGTTGTTGTTCAATAATAAAATTAATCCTCAAAAATACAACTTGCCTAATAATTCTGCACTCCCTGTATGAACATATCTGATCACTTCACACATCTGATCAGTGTGGGACACATCAGGGGTGCTGTCAAAAAGAATCCCAAAGTATTTTGCTTTCTTGATATCAGCCACTATTTTGCCCTTCACGTGATTCCCCAAAAGACAAATTAATTCATTCTGAATTTTTGGAGAGAAATAGGAAGTCATTCTCTTTCCAGATGCAACAGCATGTTTCAGTCGCATGGAATGTTCCTTTAAAATGGGATCATAGTTTGAGAGCAAATCTATCAATTCCAGGAAGTTTCCTTTGTTTGCTGATGACATGGTCTCTCTATAACCACGAAAAGGAAGATTCTGGTGAGCCAGAAACAAAGTTACATCCAAGAGGCGATGCAAAATATCCCTCCATTTCCTTTTCTCTCTGTCCACTGTTGTTTGATGGACATGATCAAGGCATTTTTGTAGCTTCAATCCTGCTCTCAAGGTCTTCCATTTCTCCAAGCATGTAAGATGCTGCTCAGAAGCCTCATGATCAAACACCTTTGGGTTCAGCTTCCACCACAATTGAAACCCAGTGACAAAACTAGATGTACCTGTTAGTTTGTCATCTACAGCAAAAAGTCTGCAGCAGAAACAAAACAAACTCTGTTTTGATGGAGAGTACACCATCCACGTTCTAAGAATTTTTTCGCCATTAGGCAGAGCCTTATAGAACCATGCAGTGGTCAGCTGTCGACTCTTCCCTTTTGATTTCTCTCCTTGTCTTTCAACAGGATTGAATGGCCCATCTCTATTTTGGAAAGGTTCACTTCCCCTCTTAATAAGGTCCACTCTTAAGACATCTGGAACTGGAACTGGCCAAGCAGCAACATCAGAATAAACTGACAGTCGTACAGTCTCCTCTTCTTTTTCTTCTTCATCATCATCAGATTCTTGCCGATGCAGGCTTTTGCTGGCATCTCCTTTGTCTACATCACTTTCACCGCTTGAAGCTAAAACGATCTTCTCCAATTCTTGCGCGTTCACATAGAAATTTCCTTGAGACGATACTTCAGGCATTTCACCTCTGGATTCACCAGACTGAATGTCTTCAGCACTTTCTCCTACTGCGGTAGATGTTGAAGGTGCAACATCACCAGACTGTATGTCTTCAGCACTTTATCCTACTGCGGTAGATGTTGAAGGTGCAACATATTTTAAAATTGATCCAGACATCGCCTCAGCTGACTTTTCTCTTGCCTTCTTAATTTTTCGCTGCTGAGACCCGCTTGGTCGATTTCGCTTCATATTGGTGTTTTCTGCAAAAAAAAAATCTAATATATTTTGGTTCTAGCCAGGGTTGGTTAGTGTGATATCAGTCTTAAATTTCCCATCTTGACATGCCATTTGTAAAAGTAAACAATCTAGGGTATTTAAAATTGTCCACTATTTTTTAGTAGTCACAAACCGTGGGCATAGTTAGTGTTCACATTTTTTATTTATTTTTTTGCATTCTGACAAAAACTGCACTTTTCACTGGTATCAAAATCACACATTTTTACGGTTTTCAAAACGCTCATATTTGTGTTTGGCCGCTTGGCGATGTCCCCCGACTCGAGTACAGCAGTATAGTACATTAATAATTAAAAACACCTGCACACCCCCTTAACGAAATAAACCCATTAACCCCCCTTAATAAAACCCATTAACCACCCCTTAATAGAGTCAGACCCCTTAACCCTTCCTTAACCACTTTAACCCCGCTAGCTGAAACCCCCTTAATGACCAGAGCACTTTTTACACTTCTGCACTACACTACTTTCACCGTTTATCGCTCGGTCATGCAACTTACCACCCAAATGAATTTTACCTCCTTTTCTTCTCACTAATAGAGCTTTCATTTGGTGGTATTTTATTGCTGCTGACATTTTTACTTTTTTTGTTATTAATCGAAATTTAACGATTTTTTAGCAAAAAAATGACATTTTTCACTTTCAGCTGTAAAATTTTGCAAAAAAAACGACATCCATATATAAATTTTTCGCAAAATTTATTGTTCTACATGTTTTTGTTTTTTTATACAAGTATTGATCCGTGAAGGCGGCGCGGCGTCAGCGTCGTGACGTCACGTCATGTTGCGCGCCGCCGCAATAATCCTTCCACCGGGGCCGGACTGGGACAAAAATTAGGCCCGGGCATTTTTGACTGAGCAGCCCAATCACATGACCCCCAACAGGTCCCACCCCCTTGCAGTCTAGGGGCGGAGCCAACATCGGAAGCACAATTGAGGGGCAGGGCCAGCCACCAGTAAGATAGGAAGGCTTCAGCCAACATGTAGAGCAAACGGAAAGCCTCTTGCAGAGTCTGCACTGTACGATAGAGAGAGCAGTGGCTGTGAAGGGAAAAGTTCCAGAGCACAATGACAGCCCCAGAGCCTTTCTGCTGCCTGACCAACCGTATGCTGCCACAGCGCCAGCCAAGCCTGCAGGACATCAGAGAGGCCTGGGGTCCACATTATAGCACCACTACATTTACTTATTATCAAAAAGCATCATACATAACCAAGCAAAAGCCAGAATATAATAAAAGAAAAAAACATTAAACTACATTTATAATAAAACAATTTACTTACAAAAGAAGCTATTCAGTCGACTGCTGTGCCGTCCTCTGCTTGCTTCCACTGATTATTTGCCCTCCTTTCTGTCTCTCCTCAGTGCGCAGGCGCACTGTTATGGGGGACCTGTGGACGACGCACTGTTATGGGGGACCTGTGGACGACGCACTGTTATGGGGGACCTGTGGATGACAGTATGACACACTGTTATGGTGGACCTGTGGATAACACACTGTTATGGGGGACCTGTGGATGACACTGTTATGGGGGCATCTGTGGATGACACTGTTATGGGGGCATCTGTGGATGACGCACTGTTATGGGGGCATCTGTGGATGACGCACTGTTATGGGGGCATCTGTGGATGACGCACTGTTATGGGGGCATCTGTGGATGACGCACTGTTATGGGGGCATCTGTGGATGACACTGTTATGGGTGGCCGGGGGGATCTGTGGATGACACACATACATGGCAGGGCAAGCATCTTGTGCTATATAAATGTGTCATCATCCACATATCACATCTCTCCCCCCCCCCCATAACAGTGTCCCTGACAGTGTCCCACCCTATTGTAAGACGTGCGTCCGTTCCTTATGTAAGTGAGCTATTGAGCTTGTAAATAAACTTGTGCAAAGTATATGAGTAGTTACTAACTACTCATATAGTTTGCACAAGTTTATTTACAAGCTCAATAGCTCACTTACATAAATTACTATCTTATCTAATATAATATAATCTATCACTTCACTATCATCACTAACTTACTGCCTGGGAGTCAGTCAGGAGGACTCCAAATTGTATTCACTGTTTTTCACAGACTGACAGTGCAGTAGTCAAATGTGCTGCAGACTGCAGTGCACAAATGACTGCCTGTCAATCATTCACGGTTCACAAGTCAACCCGTTGGGCAGGCGCCAGCGACAGCCAGTTAGAATGGGCACTACTGGGGCGCAGGGGGCGGGCAGGCAGAAGCTGGTGGCGTCTGGCAGTGCTCCAGTCCCGCTCTTCAACATTCAAACTTGGCGGGCGGCGGCGCAGCGTAACTGTAACGTGACGTGACGTCACTCACTACGTTACGTCGCACGCGTTGCTCCTCCCACACTGAAGGCGGAGCAGGCGCGTGACGTCGGAGTGAGCGACGTTACGCTGCCGGGGCCCGCCGGAAGATGGGAGGCAGCCGCAGTCAGGCAGAGCACGGAGGCGGAGGCGGAGCACAGGAGGCGGAGGCGGAGCACAGGAGGCGGAGCACAGGAGTAAGTATCTCTATGTGTCTGTACTCTGTTCTTTGTGTCACAGTGGGCGGCCGGGGCTGGCAGGAGGCGGAGCACTGGCAGTCACAGTGACAGGGGTGTGATTATTAGGCCATACCCGGCCGGCAGTCACGGACTCACGGCCCACCCACTCGAGCCCTGAGGCGGTCCGTCATGGCACCCCCCCTTGTGAGTGGCACCCGGGGCGGCCCACCCCCCCCCCCCGCTTCCCCCCTTGGTACGCCACTGGGAAGCGGCGGTAGAGGAGGACGAGGTAACCGACACAGTTTTTTGGTTTTAATTTATATATTTTTTTTTATTAGAGTACACCCCAAAAGAGTGGGAAATATAAAAAATACAACAATGAGCAATTGCGCTGTAGTATAACATTGGCTGGGTAAGGCCGGTATACATGTCTATTCTGCACAAGGTACGGACAAGTCCTGTGGGATCCATACCTGGTTCATTTTAATGAACGTGAGTTTGTCCACATTGGCGGCAGCCCTTGTCTGTGATAAAGCCCCCTGCCGTACTAAATACACGTTCAGACAATACACTGGCTGCAGGGCAGGCCAGCACCTCCAAGGCGTAAAGGGCAAGATCAGGCCATGTGCCCAATTTGGAGACCCAGAAGTTGCAGGGGAAGACCCGTCATTCAGTACGTGCAGGTGTGTGCACACATACTGCGTCTACCAGGGTGCGCCTGTACTCGTGCAGCGCGCCAGACCCGCAGGGTATTGCGACAGTGAGGTCACGGTATGGGCAATCGAGGGTTACTCACTTTTTTGGAGGACCCTGGGCAGGCATGCAGCAGTGAATGAGAGGCAGACACTAGTTCCTCTGGGGCACACTCTGGGTGTAGAGACCTGGCCTGATGTTGAGTGAGGTGCCCTGGTTCTTGCAGGTGTTTAGAGTGCCTGAGGCAAGGTCCCTTTAAGGATTGTGACGCCAGTGCCTGTAACGGTGGCACACCGGTTGGTAGGGATAGTAATTGAGGTACACAGATTGTAGGGTGAACCAAATGCAGCTTTACTTGGGAAACAGTCCAACTTTGTACAGTCAATTACAGTGGTTAATGATGATGATGCAGTCCCTTGAACAATACTTCACAAGCTGGCTTACTTTCAATGATGGCAGGTATTAATCATGCAAGATACTTGGAGGGCAAACAGTTAATGCTTTGCAGTGCAATGTTGCTCTATCCCCTCAGCTATTCTAGCTGGCTGGATCCCAAGGCCCGGATGCCTAAGTGCTGGCTTAAATCCTTGGTATAAATTCCTTCCTCCAGTATAGACCCTTGCTCTTCACTTTATAGTACTTCTGCCCATCAGGTTACTTATCTGTACTTGGTTGTATTATCCTCTCTTGGTAGGGAAAATGCAGGTTTCTCCCAGCAGGTGCTCTCCTACTACTGGGGTATCTCAACTGAGCTAAGCTTAGCCTCTGGAGCTTCAGGCTGACGAGGTAACTCCTCTAGTCCCCTGGAATACACTAACACTCCCCTGTCTGGGCCGTCCTATATATAACTAGGGCTCTCTAGCTCCCTCTAACGCCTGGGAGGCTAAACTGCACCCTGACAGGCCTGACACCCAGTTAACAACAGGGAAATGCATACACATGACATTCAATGCAACAAGACACATTAACCCCTTTTGTGTAGTGCCCACCTTTACCTAGTGGGACACTACACTCGCGCATCTTACAATCACGCTCCAGTGACGGAAATAAGGACAGTACGTTATCCTTGTAACGGGCATCCAGCAGCATGGCCACCCAGTAATCAGCACAAGTTAGAATGTGGCCAACTGGGCGGTCATTGCGGAGACACTGCAGCATGTGTGCCAGGCTGGCCAGAGGCAATGAAAAGCTGTTCTCTGTGGGAGGTGTATTGTCTGTGTCCTCTGTATTCCCACAGCCACACACCAGTGATGGCCATCAGCTGGTCTGGGTGCCATCATGCTGTGAACACGGTTACTCCTCCTCCATGTCCTCCTCCTCATCCTCCACCTCGTCATCCTCCAGAACTGTGCACTGGCTGGAAAATTATGTACCTGGAGTTTGTGGGTGCAGGAACCCACCATCGGAGCCACTTGTGAATGACTGGCCTGAAACCCTATGAAATGATCCCTCTTCCTCCTCCTCCCCCTGTGCCACACCCTCTTCCATCATCGCCCAAAGCTTTTTTTCAAGGAGGCATAGAAGTGAGATAGTAATGCTGAGAACGGCGTCATTGGCACTGGCTATGTTGGTGGAGTACTCAAAACAGCACAACAAGGTACACAGGTCTCGTATGGAGGCCCACTTATTGGTGGTGAAGTGGTGCTGTTCCGCAGAGCGACTCACCCTGTCACGAACTATGGATCCGATCGCTCCGGATCCCACAGCTGTGACGTAGTGGTCTGTGACGGAGTCTGCGCCCACACAGAGACCTCACGTGACCGGGGTATTACCATCCGGCTAACACCCCCCCACTACACTTCGGTAACTGCCACCACGTGGGTTCCCGGTCCACGAGCCGACTATCCGGGTCATTCACTATCACACAGATCAGTGGATGAACCGGATATCACTTACTGACCAACCGCAGTCAATCACCCCCAGCTACAATTCCTGAATGCAATTTAACTAACTACCTGGTAACGTCTCTTCAAAGGCAAGGTACGTTGTTCAGCAGCTTAGAATATGGAAGACTTGGCCATTTAGATTTTATAATCTTTAATAAGCGGTAAAAAGCAGTGCATACAAATCTAATGAAAATGACTATAAATCTACAGAATAATAATAACAATATAAATAATCACGACAGTTCAAATGAAAGGGAAAAAGATGAAAGAATACTTAGTTTCTCTGGAGGGTTTCAGATGGTTGTTCATATGTAGAGTTGAGCGAACACCTGGATGTTCGGGTTCGAGAAGTTCGGCCGAACATCCCGGAAATGTTCGGGTTCGGGATCCGAACCCGATCCGAACTTCGTCCCGAACCCGAACCCCATTGAAGTCAATGGGGACCCGAACTTTTCGGCACTAAAAAGGCTGTGAAACAGCCCAGGAAAGAGCTAGAGGGCTGCAAAAGGCAGCAACATGTAGGTAAATCCCCTGCAAACAAATGTGGATAGGGAAATGAATTAAAATAAAAATTAAATAAATAAAAATTAACCAAAATCAATTGGAGAGAGGTTCCATAGCAGAGAATCTGGCTTCCCGTCACCCACCACTGGAACAGTCCATTCTCAGATATTTAGGCCCCGGCACCCAGGCAGAGGAGAGAGGTCCCGTAACAGAGAATCTGTCTTCATGTCAGCAGAGAATTAGTCTGCATGTCATAGCAGAGAATGAGGCTTCACGTCAGCCACCACTGCAACAGTCCATTGGCATATATTTAGGCCCAGCACACACAGGCAGAGGAGAGAGGTCCCGTAACAGAGAATCTGGCTTCATGTCAGCAGAGAATCAGTCTGCATGTCATAGCAGAGAATGAGGCTTCACGTCAGCCACCACTGCAACAGTCCATTGTCATAATTTAGGCCCAGCACCCAGGCAGAGGAGAGAGGTCCCGTAACAGAGAATCTGGCTTCATGTCAGCAGAGAATCAGTCTTCATGTCATAGCAGAGAATCAGGCTTCACGTCAGCCACCACTGCAACAGTCCATTGGCATATATTTAGGCCCAGAACCCAGGCAGAGGAGAGAGGTCCCGTAACAGAGAATCTGGCTTCATGTCAGCAGAGAATCAGTCTGCATATCATAGCAGAGAATGAGGCTTCACGTCAGCCACCACTGCAACAGTCCATTTGCATATATTTAGGCCCAGCACACCCAGGCAGAGGAGAGAGGTCCCGTAACAGAGAATCTGGCTTCATGTCAGCAGAGAATCAGTCTGCATGTCATAGCAGAGAATGAGGCTTCACGTCACCCACCACTGTAAGAGTCCATTTGCATAAATTTAGGCCCAGAACCCAGGCAGAGGAGAAAGGTCCCGTAACAGACAATCTGGCTTCATGTCAGCAGAGAATCAGTCTTCATATCATAGCAGAGAATCAGGCTTCACGTCACCCACCACTGTAAGAGTCAATTTTCATAAATTTAGGCCCAGAACCCAGGCAGAGGAGAAAGGTCCCGTAACAGACAATCTGGCTTCATGTCAGCAGAGAATCAGTCTTCATATCATAGCAGAGAATCAGGCTTCACGTCACCCACCACTGTAAGAGTCAATTTTCATAAATTTAGGCCCAGAACCCAGGTAGAGGAGAAAGGTCCCGTAACAGACAATCTGGCTTCATGACAGCAGAGAATCAGTCTGCATGTCATAGCAGAGAATCAGGCTTCACGTCAGCCACCACTGCAACAGTCCATTGTCATAAATTTAGGCCCAGCACCCAGGCAGAGGAGAGAGGTCCCGTAACAGAGGATCTGGCTTCATGTCAGCAGAGAATCAGTCTGCATGTCATAGCAGAGAATCAGGCTTCACGTCAGCCACCACTGCAACAGTCCATTGTCATAAATTTAGGCCCAGCACCCAGGCAGAGGAGAGAGGTCCCGTAACAGAGGATCTGGCTTCATGTCAGCAGAGAATCAGTCTGCATGTCATAGCAGAGAATCAGGCTTCACGTCAGCCACCACTGCAACAGTCCATTGTCATAAATTTAGGCCCAGCACCCAGGCAGAGGAGAGAGGTCCCGTAACAGACAATCTGGCTTCATGTCAGCAGAGAATTAGTCTGCATGTCATAGCAGAGAATCAGGCTTCATGTCAGCCACCACTGCAACAGTCCATTGGCATATATTTAGGCCTAGCACACAGGCAGAGGAGAGGTTCATTCAACTTTGGGTAGCATCGCAATATAATGGTAAAATGAAAATAAAAATAGGATTGAATGAGGAAGTGCCCTGGAGTCCAATAATATATGGTTATGGGGAGGTAGTTAATGTCTAATCTGGACAAGGGACGGACAGGTCCTGTGGGATCCATGCCTGGTTCATTTTTATGAACGTCAGCTTGTCCACATTGGCTGTAGACAGGCGGCTGCGTTTGTCTGTAATGACGCCCCCTGCCGTGCTGAATACACGTTCAGACAAAACGCTGGCTGCCGGGCAGGCCAGCACCTCCAAGGCATAAAAGGCTAGCTCTGGCCACGTGGACAATTTAGAGACCCAGAAGTTGAATGGGGCCGAACCATCAGTCAGTACGTGGAGGGGTGTGCACACGTACTGTTCCACCATGTTAGTGAAATGTTGCCTCCTGCTAACACGTTGCGTATCAGGTGGTGGTGCAGTTAGCTGTGGCGTGTTGACAAAAGTTTTCCACATCTCTGCCATGCTAACCCTGCCCTCAGAGGAGCTGGCCGTGACACAGCTGCCTTGGCGACCTCTTGCTCCTCCTCTGCCTTGGCCTTGGGCTTCCACTTGTTCCCCTGTGACATTTGGGAATGCTCTCAGTAGCGCGTCTACCAACGTGCGCTTGTACTCGCGCATCTTCCTATCACGCTCCAGTGCAGGAAGTAAGGTGGGCACATTGTCTTTGTAGCGTGGATCCAGCAGGGTGGCAACCCAGTAGTCCGCACAGGTTAAAATGTGGGCAACTCTGCTGTCGTTGCGCAGGCACTGCAGCATGTAGTCGCTCATGTGTGCCAGGCTGCCCAGGGGTAAGGACAAGCTGTCCTCTGTGGGAGGCGTATCGTCATCGTCCTGCCTTTCCCCCCAGCCACGCACCAGTGATGGACCCGAGCTGCGTTGGGTGCCACCCCGCTGTGACCATGCTTCATCCTCATCCTCCTCCACCTCCTCCTCATCCTCGTCCTCCTCGTCCTCCAGTAGTGGGCCCTGGCTGGCCACATTTGTACCTGGCCTCTGCTGTTGCAAAAAACCTCCCTCTGAGTCACTTCGAAGAGACTGGCCTGAAAGTGCTAAAAATGACCCCTCTTCCTCATCCTCCTCCTCCTCCTCCTGGGCCACCTCCTGTTCCATCATCGCCCTAAGTGTTTTCTCAAGGAGACATAGAAGTGGTATTGTAACGCTGATAACGGTGTCATCGCCACTGGCCATGTTGGTGGAGTACTCGAAACAGCGCAACAGGGCACACAGGTCTCGCATGGAGGCCCAGTCATTGGTGGTGAAGTGGTGCTGTTCTGTAGTGCGACTGACCCGTGCGTGCTGCAGCTGAAACTCCACTATGGCCTGCTGCTGCTCGCACAGTCTGTCCAGCATGTGCAAGGTGGAGTTCCACCTGGTGGGCACGTCGCATATGAGGCGGTGAGCGGGAAGGCCGAAGTTACGCTGTAGCGCAGACAGGCGAGCAGCGGCAGGATGTGAACGCCGGAAGCGCGAACAGACGGCCCGCACTTTATGCAGCAGCTCTGACATGTCGGGGTAGTTGTGAATGAACTTCTGCACCACCAAATTCAGCACATGCGCCAAGCAAGGGATGTGCGTCAAATTGGCTAGTCCCAGAGCTGCAACGAGATTTCGCCCATTATCACACACCACCAGGCCGGGCTTGAGGCTCACCGGCAGCAACCACTCGTCGGTCTGTTGTTCAATACCCCGCCACAACTCCTGTGCGGTGTGGGGCCTGTCCCCCAAACATATGAGTTTCAGAATGGCCTGCTGACGTTTACCCCGGGCTGTGCTGAAGTTGGTGGTGAAGGTGTGTGGCTGACTGGATGAGCAGGTGGAAGAAGAGGAGGAGGAAGCCGAGAAGGAGGAGGTGGCAACAGGAGGCAAAGAATGTTGCCCTGCGATCCTTGGCGGCGGAAGGACGTGCGCCAAACAGCTCTCCGCCTGGGGCCCAGCTGCCACTACATTTACCCAGTGTGCAGTTAGGGAGATATAGCGTCCCTGGCCGTGCTTACTGGTCCACGTATCTGTGGTTAGGTGGACCTTGCTACAGATGGCGTTGCGCAGTGCACACTTGATTTTATCGGATACTTGGTTGTGCAGGGAAGGCACGGCTCTCTTGGAGAAGTAGTGCCGGCTGGGAACAACATACTGTGGGACAGCAAGCGACATGAGCTGTTTGAAGCTGTCTGTGTCCACCAGCCTAAATGACAGCATTTCATAGGCCAGTAGTTTAGAAATGCTGGCATTCAGGGCCAGGGATCGAGGGTGGCTAGGTGGGAATTTACGCTTTCTATCAAATGTTTGTGAGATGGAGAGCTGAACGCTGGCGTGTGACATGGTTGAGACGCTTGGTGACGGAGGTGGTGGTGGTGGTGTTGGTGGTACATCCCCTGTTTGCTGGGCGGCAGGTGCCAACGTTCCTCCAGAGGCGGAGGAAGAGGCCGAGGCGGCAGCAGCAGAATAGGCCGAGGCGGCAGCAGCAGAAGAGGTAGCAGGGGGAGCCTGAGTGACTTCCTTGGTTTTAAGGTGTTTACTCCACTGCAGTTCATGCTTTGCATGCAGGTGCCTGGTCATGCAGGTTGTGCTCAGGTTCAGAACGTTAATGCCTCGCTTCAGGCTCTGATGGCACAGCGTGCAAACCACTCGGGTCTTGTCGTCAGCACATTGTTTGAAGAAGTGCCATGCCAGGGAACTCCTTGAAGCTGCCTTTGGGGTGCTCGGTCCCAGATGGCGGCGGTCAGTAGCAGGCGGAGTCTCTTGGCGGCGGGTGTTCTGCTTTTGCCCACTGCTCCCTCTTTTGCTACGCTGTTGGCTCGGTCTCACCACTGCCTCTTCCTCCGAACTGTGAAAGTCAGTGGCACGACCTTCATTCCATGTGGGGTCTAGGACCTCATCGTCCCCTGCATCGTCTTCCACCCAGTCTTGATCCCTGACCTCCTGTTCAGTCTGCACACTGCAGAAAGACGCAGCAGTTGGCACCTGTGTTTCGTCATCATCAGAGACATGCTGAGGTGGTATTCCCATGTCCTCATCATCAGGAAACATAAGTGGTTGTGCGTCAGTGCATTCTATGTCTTTCACCGCTGGGGAAGGGCTAGGTGGATGCCCTTGGGAAACCCTGCCAGCGGAGTCTTCAAACAGCATAAGAGACTGCTGCATAACTTGAGGCTGAGACAGTTTCCCTGGTATGCATGGGGGTGATGTGACAGACTGATGGGGTTGGTTTTCAGGCGCCATCTGTGCGCTTTCTGCAGAAGACTGGGTGGGAGATAATGTGAACGTGCTGGATCCACTGTCGGCCACCCAATTGACTAATGCCTGTACCTGCTCAGGCCTTACCATCCTTAGAACGGCATTGGGCCCCACCATATATCGCTGTAAATTCTGGCGGCTACTGGGACCTGAGGTAGTTGGTACACTAGGACGTGTGGATGTGGCAGAACGGCCACGTCCTCTCCCAGCACCAGAGGGTCCACTAACACCACCACGACCATGTCCACGTCCGCGTCCCTTACTAGATGTTTTTCTCATTGTTATGGTTCACCACAACAACAAATATATTATTTGGCCCAATGTATTGTATTCAAATTCAGCGGGATATAAATTTGAGGCCTAGTATTTAGGCGCTGGGTGACCGGTATGGATTTAGTGACAGAATTAGACTTGGAAATGCACAGAAGCGTGTGTGTGAAGTTATTCTGAATGACCCAATGTGCACCTTGAATATTATATACCCTTTTTGGGATAGATTTCAAATAGCTCTGATATAGCAGGAACCACTAAATTATGAAATTGCTAAATTGGGAATTGTACTTCAACCCAGAACAAAAAATGTGCTTTGACGGGCACTAAATAACTTTCCCAGCTACAACAGGACAGCGGTAACGAGAGATTTAGAGGGATTTAAATTTGAGGCCTAGTATTTAGGCGCTGGGTGACAGGTATGGGTTTAGTGACAGAATTAGACTTGGAAATACACAGTAGCGGGTGTGTGTGAAGTTATTCTGAATGACCCAATGTGCACCTTCAATATTATATACCCTTTTAGGGATAGATTTCAAATAGCTCTGATATAGCAGAAACCACTAAATTATGAAATTGCTAAATTGGGAATTGTACTTCAACCCAGAACAAAAAATGTGCTTTGACGGACACTAAATATCTTGCCCAGCAACAACAGTACAGCGGTGGGTAACGAGAGATTTAGAGGGATTTAAATTTGAGGCCTAGTATTTAGGCGCTGGGTCACCGGTATGGATTTAGTGACAGAATTAGACTTGGAAATGCACAGAAGCGTGTGTGTGAAGTTATTCTGAATGACCCTATGTGCACCTTCAATATTATATACCCTTTTAGGGATAGATTTCAAATAGCTCTGATATAGCAGAAACCACTAAATTATGAAATTGCTAAATTGGGAATTGTACTTCAACCCAGAACAAAAAATGTGCTTTGACGGACACTAAATATCTTGCCCAGCAACAACAGTACAGCGGTGGGTAACGAGAGATTTAGAGGGATTTAAATTTGAGGCCTAGTATTTAGGCGCTGGGTCACCGGTATGGATTTAGTGACAGAATTAGACTTGGAAATGCACAGAAGCGTGTGTGTGAAGTTATTCTGAATGACCCTATGTGCACCTTCAATATTATATACCCTTTTAGGGATAGATTTCAAATAGCTCTGATATAGCAGAAACCACTAAATTATGAAATTGCTAAATTGGGAATTGTACTTCAACCCAGAACAAAAAATGTGCTTTGACGGACACTAAATATCTTGCCCAGCAACAACAGTACAGCGGTGGGTAACGAGAGATTTAGAGGGATTTAAATTTGAGGCCTAGTATTTAGGCGCTGGGTCACCGGTATGGATTTAGTGACAGAATTAGACTTGGAAATGCACAGAAGCGTGTGTGTGAAGTTATTCTGAATGACCCTATGTGCACCTTCAATATTATATACCCTTTTAGGGATAGATTTCAAATAGCTCTGATATAGCAGAAACCACTAAATTATGAAATTGCTAAATTGGGAATTGTACTTCAACCCAGAACAAAAAATGTGCTTTGACGGACACTAAATATCTTGCCCAGCAACAACAGTACAGCGGTGGGTAACGAGAGATTTAGAGGGATTTAAATTTGAGGCCTAGTATTTAGGCGCTGGGTCACCGGTATGGATTTAGTGACAGAATTAGACTTGGAAATGCACAGAAGCGTGTGTGTGAAGTTATTCTGAATGACCCTATGTGCACCTTCAATATTATATACCCTTTTAGGGATAGATTTCAAATAGCTCTGATATAGCAGAAACCACTAAATTATGAAATTGCTAAATTGGGAATTGTACTTCAACCCAGAACAAAAAATGTGCTTTGACGGACACTAAATATCTTGCCCAGCAACAACAGTACAGCGGTAACGAGAGATTTAGAGGGATTTAAATTTGAGGCCTAGTATTTAGGCGCTGGGTGACAGGTATGGGTTTAGTGACAGAATTAGACTTGGAAATACACAGTAGCGGGTGTGTGTGAAGTTATTCTGAATGACCCAATGTGCACCTTCAATATTATATACCCTTTTAGGGATAGATTCCAAATAGCTCTGATATAGCAGGAACCACTAAATTATGAAATTGCTAAATTGGGAATTGTACTTCAACCCAGAACAAAAAATGTGCTTTGACGGACACTAAATATCTTGCCCAGCAACAACAGTACAGCGGTAACGAGAGATTTAGAGGGATTTAAATTTGAGGCCTAGTATTTAGGCGCTGGGTGACAGGTATGGGTTTAGTGACAGAATTAGACTTGGAAATACACAGTAGCGGGTGTGTGTGAAGTTATTCTGAATGACCCAATGTGCACCTTCAATATTATATACCCTTTTTGGGATAGATTTCAAATAGCTCTGATATAGCAGGAACCACTAAATTATGAAATTGCTAAATTGGGAATTGTATTTCAACCCAGAACAAGAAATGTGCTTGAACGGACACTAAATAACTCGCCCAGCTACAGCACTAGGGACAGATTTAGCTGGATATAAATTTGAGGCCTAGTATTTAGGCGCTGGGTGACCGGTATGGATTTAGTGACAGAATTAGACTGGGATATGGCCAAAAAATAAACAGACTATTGCTGGTTAAATGCACTTGGTGTGACAGCTTCACCCTGATGTAGGCTTTAGCCAAAAAACAACCACACCATTGAGGGTTAAATGCACTTGGTGACAGGCGCAGCTTGCCCCTGATTTTGTATATGGCCAAAAAATGAACAGACTATTGCTGGTTAAATGCACTTGGTGTGACAGCTTCACCCTGATGTAGGCTTTAGCCCAAAAACAACCACACCATTGAGGGTTAAATGCACTTGGTGACAGGCGCAGCTTGCCCCTGATTTTGTATATGGCCAAAAAATGAACAGACTATTGCTGGTTAAATGCACTTGGTGTGACAGCTTCACCCTGATGTAGGCTTTAGCCAAAAAACAACCACACCATTGAGGGTTAAATGCACTTGGTGACAGGCGCAGCTTGCCCCTGATTTTGTATATGGCCAAAAAATGAACAGACTATTGCTGGTTAAATGCACTTGGTGTGACAGCTTCACCCTGATGTAGGCTTTAGCCAAAAAACAACCACACCATTGAGGGTTAAATGCACTTGGTCGCAGCTTGTGCTGGCGCACCACAAGACACAAAATGGCCGCCGATCACCCCAGAAAAATGAGACTGACAAACGGTCTGTGCAGCCTAAAAACAGTGAGCAATTGAGGATCAGCAGCTCAATGATCCACAGCTGCAGATCGATCAGTTAATCAAGTCCTTTGGAGGAGTTAATCTGCCTAATCTCGCCCTACTGTCGCAGCCGCAACCTCTCCCTACGCTAATCAGAGCAGAGTGACGGGCGGCGCTATGTGACTCCAGCTTAAATAGAGGCTGGGTCACATGGTGCTCTGGCCAATCACAGCCATGCCAATAGTAGGCATGGCTGTGATGGCCTCTTGGGGCAAGTAGTATGACGCTTGTTGATTGGCTGCTTTGCAGCCTTTCAAAAAGCGCCAAGAAAGCGTCACAAAAGCGCCAAGAAAGCGACGAACACCGAACCCGAACCCGGACTTTTACGAAAATGTCCGGGTTCGGGTCCGTGTCACGGACACCCCAAAATTCGGTACGAACCCGAACTATACAGTTCGAGTTCGCTCATCCCTATTCATATGTCCTTTTTGAATCCTTGCAAACCCCTTTTCAGTATGTATCAGGGGAGACCCTCAAAGTTCTTCTGATACAGGGAATTGCCGTCAATGTCCAATTAAGTGTCCTGTAATGTTCCATGGGTCTCTCACCTCTGTCCTAGTGCACAGATTTTTATGAACTCTCCCATGGGCAGGAGACTTACTCCTGTCAGCCAATGGCAGCAGAGTGACTGTGAAGCCTAGGGATGGGCCTCCAAGTGTTTTATGACCCCATCAAAGTTCAGTTCCTACAATGAGGATTATACTTAAGCCCGTATCTCCCTGATACATAGGCATATTTTTATACAGAATACATATTTGCAATCCTTATTTATTTACATACAGAATGAGACCACATACGGTAATGCTGGGACCTGTAGTTCTTCTACCACCCATAGGTCAGCTACAGAATCACATCCTCTAGTCATATTTGATACCCAATTAACCACAATACTCTGTAGAGCCTGGATCTGGTGTCAGAAAGGGCATAAGTTGATTCATAAATGAAATATGAAAGTGGACTGGTTTTATGCCCAGAGCTAATTAAGGGCTATTAGCTCACCTCAAACCAGACCTGGAAATTAATGACGTCACGCTCCAGCCAGGCTTAACAGCGAGCTGATCTTATCTTAAAGGACAGGATGAGCTGGGCCTGGTATAGCCTTTATGACCTTTTATAGCCGGCCTCACAGAGTAGTGGTAATAAAAGTGTCCATCTATATCATAAGTGACCCAGGCTTCAGGAAGATGAGAGTTCACATTTATTTTTTACATATGCCAGAAGCATATAAGATGGCTACCCAGAGGAATTATGTATGTATGCCGGCACACCTCCCTCTTCTAAAAGGTTGCCTGGGGAAATGACCACAAGCCTATTCCACAGCAACCCAGCCGTCTCCGGCCGATTCTCCCTGCCGCGACAAGCCGTCGGCATTTCCATGTAAACTGCCTTTTCTGTGCTGCACGGTGTAGTTGTACTGCTGCAAAATCAGGCTCTATCTCAGCAGTTTTGCATTGTCTCCTGCGAGACGTGCCAACCAGCTGAGGGGATTGTGATCAGTGATCACTGTGAAATTGCGTGCATACAGGTAGTGTCGTAGCTTTTGCAGGGACCACACAATAGCTAAACACTCCTTCTCTATTGTGGAGTAGCTGGTCTCCCTGGCCAGTAACTTACGGCTCAGCTATAGTACATGATGCTCCTCCCCGGCCTGGTTCACCTGACTCAGGACTGCACCCAGACCAAAGGCGGAAGCATCCGTGTGGACCACAAACTTCAGAGTGAAATCTGGGGCCTGAAGCACAGGAGCACTGGCTAGTGCATCCTTCAGGGCCTGGAGGCCTTGCTCGCATTCCGGCGTCCATGACACCATCCTGGGCAGCTTCTTCTTGGTCAAGTCTGTCAGAGGCTTGGCCAGGGCGCTATAGTTTGGGATGAAAATTCCTATAGTACCCGGCCGTTCCCAAGAAAGACATGACCTGCTTCTTGGTGAGAGGTGTTGGCCATCTCGTAATGGCTTTCACCTTCTCTATTTCAGGCCTCAGTGTGCCTCCTCCTACTCTGTGGCCTAAGTAAGTGACCTCATTCATGCCCAGCTGGCACTTGCTAGGCTTAACAGTTAGTCCAGCCACAGCAAGTTTGTCCAGTACTTGCGACAGGTGCACCAGATGCTCCTTCCACGTGGGGCTATACACGACAATGTCGCCTAAGCACATTCTTCTAGTCCTTCCAGCAAGTCATTCACAAGCCTTTGAAAGGTGGCTGGCGCATTCTTCATCCCAAACGGCATTACAGTAAATTCGTATAAGCCGAAAGGGGTGATGAAGGCCGACTTCTCCTGAGCCTCCGAGGTCAGGGGAATCTGCCAATACCCCCTGCTCAGGTCCATGATTGTCAGGTAGCTGGCTCCTGCCAACTTATCTAACAGTTCATCAATCCTGGGCATGGGGTAAGCATCTGAGGTTGTGATGGCATTCAGTTTCCGATAATCCACACAGAACCTGGTTGTCTGATCTTTCTTCGGGACCAGAACCACCGGTGAGGCCCAAGCACTGTGAGTTTTTCTGAATGACCCAGAGCTGCTTCATCTTCTCGATCTCCCTCCTGAGGTCTGCCTGGACCTCCATTGAGACACGGTAGCAGGGCCGTCTTTACCAAGGGGCAAAAGGGGCAGCTGCCCTGGGCCCAGTTGCTCCTGGGGGGCCCAAGGCAGCTGCCTCTTGAGCCCTGCTAGCTACTGCCCTGGGTGTCAGGCTGTCGGCTACACAGGCATCATGATCGTACTGTGTTAATGATCTTAATTCTAGGACCTTAATGAGTTTTGCTCTAGGACCTTAATGACATCATTACCATGTGACCAGTAACCTAGCAATTACTGGTCACATGGCTATGAGGTCATCACAGGTCCTACTGAGTGTTGGTTAACTGTGTTAACTGTGGAGCTTTTTTGTGTAAAGATTGCATCAGAAAAAGGTGACAGGGGCTGTTATGTTAATATACTGTAAACTACTGTATAGTGGGGTGCTGTATACTGTGTGGTGGGCTGTATATTGTGTGGTGGGCTATATATTGTGTAATGGGCTGTATATTGTGTGGTGGCCTGTATACTGTGTGGGGGCCTGTATACTGTGTGGGGGCCTGTATACTGTGTGGTGGGCCTGTATAGTGTGGGGGGGCCTGTATAGTGGGGGGGAGTGCTATACTGCTGTACTGTATAGTGTGGGGGGCTGTATACTGTGGGTGCGGTATAGTGTGGAGTGCTATACTGCTGTACTGTATAGTGTGGGGGGCTGTATCGTGTATAGTTTGGGGTGCTGTATACAGTGAGGTGTTGTATACCGTGAGGTGCTGTATACTGTGGGCTGCTATACTGCTCTACTATATACTGTGGGGTACTGTATAGTGTGGGGTGCTAAACTGCATACTGTGTGGTGCTGTATACTATAGGGTGCTATACTGCATACTGTGGGGTGCTGGGGTGCATTGTAACACTAGGGTGAGCCGAGCCCTGGTCTCCTTCCTGCAGAGTGGTGCCCACTTCCAGCCTGAGCCCGGCTGCCCAGATCACAGATCCTGAGCCGCTGGAGTCTTCAGAACTGGAAGTATTTACAGTCATTCACTGGACTCTACCAGATGTGTGAATTTTTTGTGTGTGTGTTGTGGTGGAGGGCGTGATTGCCTGCTAAGGTGTGGGAAGGCGGGATCCAGGGGGCCCAAGTAAATTTTTGCCCAGGGTCCAATCAATATTAAAGGGACTCTGTCACCACTTTCTAACCCCCACTTTTTTAACTATCGTTTTATTCATGGTGCCCTTCTGATTACAGTTGTCATCTTATATGTTAGATCTGCGGTGCCGTTTAGGTAAAAAATCGATTTAGATCACCTGTCAATCAGCTAGATAAGGTGCCCAGGGCGTTCCTCTCCTCTTGAATCTGCCGCCTGCCGCCGCCGCCGTTGGTGCCCAGCTCCTCCCCCGGTCTCGTCAGCGCTGCTTCAAACAACACAGATCCGCCTCCGGCTCTCCCTCAATGCCCCCTCCTTTTTTTCGGAAATCTCGCCCGTGCGTACGCATCCTTTCGGCATCATCGCTCTAAGTTCGCGTTATGCGCATGCGCGAGAAAAGGATGCGTACGCACGGGCGCAGGCCTGTGCGCACACGCGAGATTTCCGAAAAAAAGGAGGGGGCATTGAGGGAGAGCCGGAGGCGGATCTGTGTTGTTTGAAGCAGCGCTGACGAGACCGGGGGAGGAGCTGGGCACCAACGGCGGCGGCGGCGGCAGGCGGCAGATTCAAGAGGAGAGGAACGCCCTGGGCACCTTATCTAGCTGATTGACAGGTGATATAAATCGATTTTTTACCTAAACGGCACCGCAGATCTAACATATAAGATGACAACTGTAATCAGAAGGGCACCATGAATAAAACGATAGTTAAAAAAGTGGGGGTTAGAAAGTGGTGACAGAGTCCCTTTAAAGACGGCCCTGCACGGTAGGCGGACTGCTTTGTGGGAGCATGTGTGCCTGTGTCCACATGATGGACTGCAAGGTGTGTTCTCCCGGGTTTCCCTGTAAAAGTGTCACGGTGAGCCGTCAACACTTCTAAGAGCTGAGATCTCTGCTGGGACGAGAGTTGAGGGTTGAGGGTTAAGTCCACCTCCAACTCTCGAGTGTCAGCTAGCAGATCTAGTAGGGGGTCGGCCTCCTCCCTTTCGGGCAGGCTGCAAACAGGCAAAACATGTGTCAGTCTCTCTCTAGATGCTCCTTGAGCATTTTGACGTGAAACGTCTTCTGTCTCCTACCTCCCTCTCCAAAGCCCACCACATAATTTACCTTACTCAGACATTTGACAATGGGGTACGGCCCTTCCCATGCAGCTTGCAGTTTGTTTTGCCGCATT
This sequence comes from Bufo gargarizans, assembly GCF_014858855.1. Taxonomy (NCBI): domain Eukaryota; kingdom Metazoa; phylum Chordata; class Amphibia; order Anura; family Bufonidae; genus Bufo; species Bufo gargarizans. The sequence continues at coordinate 718,394,739 of NC_058081.1, forward strand.
GGCAGCAGGACATAGACCTTCTGCCCTTCCTGGTAGATTCTCTCTCGGGCAGTGCGGTTATACCACTGCTTCTGTTTGCTTTGGGCCTGCACCATATTCTCCTGTACCAGACCTACAAGCGACTCCATTTTGTCTCGGAACCTGAGGACATAGTCTACTACAGAGACTTCAGTTCCGGCAACCTTGCCTTCCCAAGACTCTCTGATTAGGTCTAGGGGACCTCTTACTCGTCGACCATACAGGAGTTCAAAGGGTGAAAACCCGGTTGACTCCTGGGGAACCTCTCTGTAGGCAAATAGCAGGTGTGGTAGATATTGTTCCCAGTCCTTCCCTTGCGCCTCCACAAACGTCTTCAGCATCTGCTTCAACGTCCCGTTGAAGCGCTCACAGAGGCCGTTTGTTTGTGGGTGGTAAAGGCTGGCTACGATATGGTTCACCTGTATTTTCCTACAGAGCCCTGCATTAGTTCAGACATGAACTGAGGTCCTTGGTTGCTGAGAAGCTCAGCTGGGAACCCCACTCTTGTGAAGATCCCCAGCAGGGCGTCTGCAACCTTGTCCGCCCTAATGGAGGATAACGCCACTGCTTCCGGGTAGCGCGCCGTGTAATCCACCAGGGTTAATATGAATCGTTTACCCGAACTGCTGGGGATGGCCAGTGGACCAATGATGTCCACGGCCACCCTCCTGAAGGGTTCATCAATTATCGGTAAGGGATTCAATGGAGCTCGGTGACGGTCTCCTGCTTTGCCAACTCGCTGACAGGTGTCGCAGGAGCTGCAGTACTTGGCGACATCTGCCCCGAGGCCAGGCCAGAAAAAATTCTGCATCACCCGGGACTTTGTTTTGGTTATTTCCAGGTGACCAGCTAAGGGGATCTCATGAGCCACTTGCAGTAATTGTTCCCTGAACTGCACAGGTACAATGAGCTGCCTCTTGAGTGGCCCCACCCTACTGTCACTGTGGGAGATGTCCTCCTTATACAGTTTCCCATTGTCCCAACACACTCGGTATTTGTCTCCCTCAGTAGGAGGGCTGGCAGCTAACCCTCTTAGCTGCTCCAAGGTAGGGTCACCTCGCAGGGTCTGCTCAAAGGCGGCACTACAAGTCCCAGACAGCTGTCCTGTGGCAAACAGGGACAGTGGCTGAGGCTCTGACGCGGTTAAGTCCACGGGGTCCGAACCGGTGGAAGGGGACACTTCCACTTGCTCTTCCCCAATGGAGCATTCCGCTGCGGCTTTTGCAGCCCTGCGAGTGACGGGCAACACAGGCACAATAATGTCATCACATTTAACATTTGCACAACTTGAATCAGTTAAACACATGTCCGCTACCTGTGTACATACACCCGCCATCCCCTCTACATCTCCTGTCATAGGAGAACTGCTCCCACACACCCCACCTCCCACCTCCCGAGGTCCATCCCCAAGGTTATCTGATGTTACGCAAACATCCTTGCACAGTACCTCGGTATGTCCAGGGACCTCCATAGGGACGGGTGAGTCCTGTGTGCTTCCAGGGGGCACGTAGCACGAGAACAATCGTCCTAGGTCAGTGCCTAATAAAACATTTGTGGGGATCTCCGCAGAGACTCCCACCTCCCTTACTCCACTCCCAGCCCCCCAATCAAGGAAAACACGAGCTAGGGGAACATTAGGGCTCACCCCCCAACTCCCGTGATGGTGAGGCTTTTGCCGGGAATAAGGTCTGCGTCATCCACTAGTTTAGGCCGAACTAGTGTGACTTCGGCTCCTGTATCGCGGAAGCCTGTGGTGCACCGGTTGCCCACAGTAACCGACTGTAGGTTGTCTGCGGTGTGTCTTGCAGCTCCATTCACTAACAGCACAGATGATGGGTTGCGGGCAAGCTTGCCAGGGGGTGCTGTCTTCTTCTCCGGGCACGAGTGGCTGAGATGTCCTGCTTGCCGCACGCATAGCACTTGCGCACGTCTGTCGGTGCTGGCTTGACTCCTTCGGGTCTTTGTGCAGGCCTGTGAAAGGGTCGCTGGACAGGAACCGACAAAGCTGGCCGGGAGGAAGAAGCAGAGGAAGAGGTTCCTCCCAGGCGGGACAGAGTGTCTTTGAATGCCCGAGTGCTGGGCACGGCGATGTATTCATCGGCTAGCTCGGCCGCCTCTCGTGCACTCTTCGGCTTGTGCTCACATACATATTTTTGCACATCCGTGGGGCAATTGGAGACAAACTGTTCTCGGACCATCAGATCCGCCAGGGACTTCTTGGTGTCCTCTGTGAGGGGATCAGACCACTGTTGGAAGGTGGTCTGCAACTTGCCCAGGTGGTCCATAAAAGTATCTCCGGGCCCTCTCCGCAGGGACCGGAACCATAAACGGTAAGACTCTGGAGTCAGCTGGTACTTGACCAGAATAGCCTTTTTGATGACTGCATAACTGGTACGCTCTGCTAATGGTAGTCCGACCAGGGCCTCCATAGCTTTGCCCTTCAGTGCGGACATTAGATGTCCCGCCCACTGTGGCTCTGGTACCTGGTACTGCTGGCATGAGGTTTCAAAAGCATGCAGGAGAAGATCAATGTCACAGTTCTCAGACTCCATCATAGGCAGTTTTGGCTTGACCATCAGGGATGGGCCTGTGCATGTGGCATGCCGGTCGGACCCCTGAAGCTGTACTCAGGCCAGGTCCAGTTCATGCCTGCGGACAGCTTCCCGTTCTGCAGCCTCGCGCTCAGCCTTGCGCTCTGCAGCCTCGAGCTCAGCCTTGCGCTCTGCCCGACGTGCCTCCAGCAGCCGAAAATATAAGTCCGGGTTACTGAGCATTAGTTGGTCCAGACCATTTTGGGATGGCATAGAGACAGAGTTATGTCCAGCTAGAGGACTGCAAGCCTCAGCAGGCTGTCCTCCCAGTTCATCATCCTCATTCTGGAAGGGGTCACCTGGCTCAGAGGCCCCTGAGTGTCCTCCATTCTCTGAATCCTGCAGGGATGACTCTTGACTCCTCCGTGCACATAACTCCTGGATAAGGACAGTCTTATTTTTCCTATATACTTGGATGCCTTTGTGCTCACACAGAGCTGTGATATCAGCCACGCTCATGACGTCATAATTCACGGATTCGGACATTATTGCCGAATTATTATTTTATCAAAACTAATGCACTGTGCTTCGTCTTCCAGAATTTTTCAATCCTTTAGTACAGAGTTATGGACATAACTTCATGCACTAATATTCTAAGCATACAGAATACCACCGCTGCCACCAGAAAATGTCACGAACTATGGATCCGATCGCTCCGGATCCCACAGCTGTGACGTAGTGGTCTGTGACGGAGTCTGCGCCCACACAGAGACCTCACGTGACCGGGGTATTACCATCCGGCTAACACCCCCCACTACACTTCGGTAACTGCCACCACGTGGGTTCCCGGTCCACGAGCCGACTATCCGGGTCATTCACTATCACACAGATCAGTGGATGAACCGGATATCACTTACTGACCAACCGCAGTCAATCACCCCCAGCTACAATTCCTGAATGCAATTTAACTAACTACCTGGTAACGTCTCTTCAAAGGCAAGGTACGTTGTTCAGCAGCTTAGAATATGGAAGACTTGGCCATTTAGATTTTCTAATCTTTAATAAGCGGTAAAAAGCAGTGCATACAAGTCTAATGAAAATGACTATAAATCTACAGAATAATAATAACAATATAAATAATCACGACAGTTCAAATGAAAGGGAAAAAGATGAAAGAATACTTAGTTTCTCTGGAGGGTTTCAGATGGTCGTTCATATGTCCTTTTTGAATCCTTGCAAATCCCTTTTCAGTATGTATCAGGGGAGACCCTCAAAGTTCTTCTGATACAGGGATATGCCGTCAATGTCCAATTAAGTGTCTGGTGATGTTCCATGGGTCTCTCACCTCTGTCCTAGTGCACAGATTTTTATGAACTCTCCCATGGGCAGGAGACTTACTCCTGTCAGCCAATGGCAGCAGAGTGACTGTGAAGCCTAGGGATTGGCCTCCAAGTGTTTTATGACCCCATCAAAGTTCAGTTCCTACAATGAGGATTATACTTAAGCCCGTATCTCCCTGATATATCGGCATATTTTATACAGAATACATATTTGCAATCCTTATTTATTTACATACAGAATGAGACCACACACGGTAATGCTGGGACCTGTAGTTCTTCTACCACCCATAGGTCAGCTACAGAATCACATCCTCTAGTCATATTTGATACCCAATTAACCACAATACTCTGTAGAGCCTGGATCTGGTGTCAGAAAGGGCATAAGTTGATTCATAAATGAAATATGAAAGTGGACTGATTTTATGCCCAGAGCTAATTAAGGGCTATTAGCTCTCCTCAAACCAGACCTGGAAATTAATGACGTCACGCTCCAGCCAGGCTTGACAGCGAGCTGATATTATCTTAAAGGACAGGATGAGCTGGGCCTGGTATAGCCTTTATGACCTTTTATAGCCGGCCTCACAGAGTAGTGGTAATAAAAGTGTCCATCTATATCATAGGTGACACAGGCTTCAGGAAGATAAGAGTTCACAGTTTTTTTTACATATGCCAGAAGCATATACGATGGCTACCCAGAGGAATTATGTATGTATGCCGGCACATCACCCGTGCGTACTGCAGCTGAAACTCCACCATCAACTGCTGCTGCTGTCTGGCCAGCATGTGCAAGGAGGAGTTCCACCTTGTGGGCATGTCGCAAATAAGGCTGTTAGTGGGAAGGCCGAAGTTACGCTGCAGCGCTGACAAGCGAACAGCAGCAGGATGAGAACGTAGAAAGTGCGCACAGATGGCCCGCACTTTCTGCAGCAGCACTGACATATCGGGGTAATTTTTAAGGACCCTCTGCACCACCAAATTCAACAAATGCACCAGGCAAGGGATGTGTGTCAAACCGGCTAGTCCCAGAGCTGCTACGAGATTTCACCCATTAACGCACACCACCAGGCCGGGCTTGAGGCTCACTGACACCTACCACTCATTGGTCTGTTGTTCCCTGCTCGTACACAGCACCTGCGCGGTGTGGGGTTTGTCCCCAAACAGATACGTTTTAAAACTGCCTGCTGTCGGGGGCGGAGCTAGCTGCAGAGCTAACCAGTAGCAGCTATTGAGAGCTCTGCAGAAAGTGTTGGTTTTAAACCGTTTTTCGTGGCTAATCTGGGCTCAACTTCGCCTAAAGCACCTTTTTCCAGCTCCAGATATCGCCTGGAACAAAGCGGTATAAATATCTCGTGGATGCGAGACGGCGAGGAGTTGCGGCCTAGTCAGCCCTGGTGAGCACCGGACTTTATTTGCACGCCCTTCCGGGCCTAAATCGCTGTGCCCCGCAGCTTTCGTGCCACCCATCGCCGGTTTCATCATAGCCCCTCGGCTCACAGGAATCCTGCTTACCACAGGGAATACCTACAAGCTTCACAAACAGTGGTCAGTGAGCGTTGCTGGAAGAAGCGGACCCGATTCAGCCTGAGACCGGCGAAAGTAGATCCGGCCGCACATCGTGTCTGGCCTGGGATAGTGCCACAGCTAACAGACTTTTCTAGCTCTTCCCGGACCGTTCGGCCACAGGAGCGGTAAGTGCCCTGTGCACCCCCTGTACTAGCGACTATTAAATAGAGGATTGCTGAGGTTCTCTTACCTGCTGCATATCTACTATTGTCGCCGTGCAGACAGGACCTGGCAGCTGCATCACAAGGCATATCGCTCCGCTGATCCTGTACTTCAGCTGCCTGCACTACTCCTATTCAGGCTCTGCCAGGGCTCTCAATCAAATCCTCACTTACGTCCACTGTCTTTAACAACGTTGTAAAGAACTTTGTATTATTGGCATAGATACTAATGTGGTACTGCAGTTAATTGATGTGAGATTGCCTGAAGGGGGAAGTGAAGAAATAATAGAAAAAAAAAAAAAAAGAGCTATTTCCAGGAGCCCCTCTCGCCTAGATTCATCTCTCCTGTGGAACCTGCACTGGTGCTAAATGAATATGTGAAACGCTAGTAGTTCCCTCACAGCTCTTTATTATTAGCAAACCGGACCTGAAGATGGTCAAGATCGGAGGTCAAAAACCCACTGACCAAGCTAGTTCCAACAGATCTCTGAGCCAATCTGGCGAAATGGAGAAATTCATTAAGAAGGCGGCGGCTGTAGCAGTGAGCAAAGAATCCAAAACAATTCCTGGAACACCTCGCTCCGGCTACAAGCAAGCAGCAACTACAAGCTCCGATAACACGGAAGATGACTTCGGTGACACAGACCGCCTACCCATCTCCAGAGCTTTTCTTAAAGAAGCCCTAGCCGACGCTTTGGGACCCCTCAGCCAGGACCTCTCTTCCATTAAAGAAGATATGCACCATATAGGCCGCAGAGTGGAAGTATTGGAAGATACCCAGGCCTCAGTTTTGCAACACCAGAGTGAAATGGTCTCTAGTTTGTCTCTTGCCCAGAACCACATCAATGCCCTGTACACTGCAATTGAAGATCAAGAGAACAGGGGCAGGAGAAACAATCTCCGCTTTAGAGGTATCCCGGAATCTGTTTCTACATTGGAGGTTCCTGAAACGGTTGTCCAGATCTCTCTTAAACTCCTGGGCCCTGACTCTGCGCACGAGGTCCTAATTGAAAGAGCTCATAGAGCGCTGCGCCCCAAACCACAAGCCGGGGAACCCCCAAGAGATGTGATCTGCAGGTTTTTGCATTTTCCGGTGAAAGAAGCAATCCTGGCTAGATCTAGGAACTCTGACTCTGTGGACTGGGAGGGCAATCCCATTTCTATTTACCAAGACCTGGCTCAGACCACCCTGAAGAAAAGAAAGATGTTGAAACCACTTACTGACCTGCTGCGTCATCGTAGGATCCTATACAGATGGACTTTTCCATTTGGACTCTCCTTTCTACATGATGGGCGTCGTGTCCACATCGCCTCCTATAGCGACCTGAGTAGAGCCTACGACCTTCTCCAGATACCGCCGTTGCCTATAGAAAACTGGGACTTGGCCCAAAACTTGTCAACCTTGCCAAACCTTCCTGCGGTGACTCAGTGGGAGCCTCTCCGCACCCCTAAATCCCAGAGATCTAGACGGGGAAATGTTGCTACTACTCCTAAACGCCTGTCGTTAGCAGATAATTGATGCCCTTCTGATCCCTCTTCTTCTTCCTCTACTTCCCTTTACCTCTTCTTTCCCTTTAAATGGGATCTTTTAGGTCTTAGTCCGTGATATTATGGTATTTGTGTAACTTTAATTTTGCTCCCCAAAGTATTTTGCTCTAACCCCTGAGTGGTGAACTAGGAGTTTGTTATTTTACTGCCCTTGTTAGTACCTTTTCCCCACTCAGGGTACAAGGAAGATACAGTGGGGACTTACGTCCCATCTGTTTGAAGGCTATTATAGCTTTATTCCTGATTAATAGTTTGTGCCATATAAGATAACATATATACCATGTCCCTTCCCTCCCTTCCACTTCATCTGTCTTATCTATTCCCCCCCCCCCCTGCATATGTCCACGAAGTTGATAGCTTTATATTACTGACTGTCTTCTGGCTTGACACAATTCTTAAGACACTCCAAGTTAACTCTCCGGTTTCACTAATTCCTTAGAGGGAACTACCTCCCTATGACATTCTTCCATATTTCCCTCCCCCCCTACGTCACTTCACCCATACAGGGAACTATGGTTGTCATGTTTCCCTTTTCCAACTATCTAACTAACCATTTAAGATTGCTTTTTCTTGTTTTGTTCTTTATGTTTGATCTATGTTGTTGTGACAGGTGCTCAAGGTTTTCTTTGATTGCTCTCTCCACGAGCGATCTTGACATGGTGTTGGTTGAGAAGACATGGTCTTGGAGCGACTTGAGATGGTGGTATCGAACGCGCTTCTCTTGTGGTGGCACCCCCTTTCTCCTCCTATGGGCGGCTGGTACCCCCCGGGCTGGTATGTCATTTGGGTTGTGCTCCACTCTTTCCTCCATATTCAAAAATGTCCGAACTTAAATTAGTATCCTATAATGTTAAAGGCTTAAGATCTCCCGCTAAGAGAAGCCAAATCTTCTCCATGTTGCATAAAGAGAAATGTTCCGTGGTCTTCCTTCAGGAAACTCACTTTAAGCACAATAAATATCCTGACCTCTCTTTCTCCAAATTTCCTAGCTGGTACCATTGTGGAGCTGGGGGTGCCGCCTCAAGAGGAGTCAGTATAGGTTTCCGTAGAGGGCTCCCTTTCCAGTATATGTCCCATATGCAGGACCCAGATGGTCGATACCTTATCCTCAAGGGCAAAATAGGACAGGCCCTATACACGTTTGTTAATATATACGCCCCCAATTCAGACCAGGTGAGTTGGCTCTCTAGTATCCTGTCCCTTGCAGATTCACAAAGAGAAGGATTCATGGTCATTGCAGGTGATTTTAATCTGGCCTTTAACCCCCTTATTGATACTTCGTCTAAGAAGTCATCAACTTCTGCGAAAGCCCTCAGACTACTGCATACTAAATTATTCAACATGGGTATGGTTGACGTGTGGCGATGTCATAACCCTGATTCAGTGGATTTCTCTTTTTACTCCTCAGCCAACTCCTCGTACAGCAGGATTGATTATATTTTAGCCCCGAAAGAGAAACTCCAGCTCTGCTCCTTGGCCCGAATCGGTGATATTACACTGTCCGATCACTCTCCTGTCTATTGTTTTATACACCCTGAAGTTAAAAGCAGTAGGCACACAAACTGGAGATTTAACGAGTCACTGTTGGGAAACTCCAAACATAAGACACAAATATCATCCTTCCTTGAGGAATATTTCAGATTGAATAATACCCCTGATATATCCCGCCAGATCCTCTGGGATGCCCACAAGCCCTATATTAGAGGCAGGCTGATCAGCCTCTGTTCTTTTCTAAAGAGGGAGTCTGAGAAGCAGCTTAATGCATTACTGGCTAAAATCCATACATTGGAAACAGCTCATAAGAGGTCCTTGCTTGACCACCAATTAGCGGAACTTACTTCTCTTAGGACGCAATTAAAGAATTTGCTAAACGAGCGCTCTGCCAAGTTTTACTTGTCGGCCCAGCAAAAAACTTTCGCTCATGGAAATAAAGCGTCGAAATTCATGATGCGTAGAATAAAACAGAGAAGAGACTCCCGTTATGTTCAAAGCATTAAATCTCCCCAAGGTACTCAGCTTTTCAAAGCTGAAGAAATTGCGGATCAGTTTAAATTGTTCTACGAGTCATTATATAACCTCCCTCCTTCTGCTCTTCCGAACTCCTCTTTAGATAGAGAAGCCAATATCAAGTCCTTTCTGGACACCCTCACTCTCCCGTCACTAAACATTACACAGCAAGAATCCCTTTCCAAGCCATTTACCCCTCTTGAATTATCATTGGCCATCAAATCTACCCCTAAAGGGAAAAGCCCCGGTCCCGATGGTCTCCCTATATCATACTACTCGGCCTTTGGGGAATTGTTACTCCCTTTTATGCTTCCCATTTGCAATCGTACACTAATGGGTCATCCTCTCTCTTCAGACATGACGAAAGCCACAATCACAATCATCCCTAAAGAGGGCAAAGACCTCACATCATGTTCCAACTACCGTCCCATATCCTTACTCAATGTAGACCTCAAACTCATTGCAAAAATGCTTGCCACAAGACTGCAAAATTTACTCCCCCAACTGATCCATCCTGATCAAGTGGGATTTGTCAAAGGCCGTGAAGGGAAGGATAATACCACAAAAATCCTCAATGCCCTGTTTTATGCCTCCCATAAAGCCATCCCTCTGGTCATGATTGGCACGGATGCCGAGAAGGCATTTGATAGAATAGACTGGACATACATCAGGATGATCCTCTCAAAATTCCATCTGCCTATACAATATATAAATGCGGTGTTTTCCATGTATGTGCATTCTTCGGCATCCGTGTCAGTCAATGGGCTTATGTCTTCTCAGTTCCCAATAAGAAATGGCACAAGGCAAGGCTGCCCTCTATCCCCTCTTATATTCGTCCTAGTAATGGAATCCCTCCTACAAGTTCTCCGGCAAGACAAGGAAATCAAGGGTCTGTTGGTCGGACGTCATGAGTTTAAATTAGCAGCCTTTGCAGATGACCTACTGATTCTAACTACCAACCCCCATATTTCCATGCCCAGAATTTTGTCAAAACTCTCCCTATTCGGCTCACTATCCAACTTCAAGGTCAACCCTTCGAAGTCTCAAATTCTCCATACAGGTTTATCTCCCCTAACTCTTGCATCCCTCCGGATAAACTCCCCATTTAATTGGCAAACCCAGCTATTAACGTACCTGGGAGTCAAGATCTCCCCTCACCTGTCTGACCTATTCAGTTTGAACTTTAAACCTCTTCTAGCTTCTATACAAACCCAAATAGACTCACTAGATTTTCCATACCTTTCTTGGTTTGGAAGGAAAAATATTTTAATGTCCTTAATCATCCCCAGACTCACCTACTTAATGCAGGTACTACCCATAGAAATCCCCAAGTCTTTCTTTGCTTCTCTAAATAAGCTTATAAGAAAATTTATTTGGAGTGGTAAACACCCACGCATTTCATTCCTTACATGAACCAAGCCCAAAGCTAGGGGCGGCATTGGTCTTCCTGACCCAGAGACATACATGAAAGCTATACAGCTTTCTAGGGTTGTCGACTGGATTAGATGTCCCTCTCATAAATCCTGGCTCACAATAGAAAATGCCTTCCTACCCTCCCCTATTAGGGCTCTTATACTAGCCGACAAACTAACCCCCTCTCTTGGTTCTATTTCGAATCCTCTTATTCGAAGCACATTAAAGGTTTGGAGAAGTTTTTCATCTTCGTTGAAGGTTTTAAATTTGCCCTCTCCCCTCCTACGGATAGGAGATCTTGTTAATTTAGCTCCTAAGGACCTGAGAGATACCAGCCCTTTGGCTTTACGTTCCCTCGATATTCCAATATCTCGGCTCCTGGATCCAGATGGGTGTTTACTCTCAGACTTAGAAATTGGTAATGTCTTAGGCACACAGATCCACAACCCTGTCCTTATGAGCTTCATTAAAACCGAATCTCTCCTCCTCGCAAAAAAGACCTCCTCTTCCGACACTATCTGTTGGTTCGAAGAATTGGTCAGTAATAAGAAACACCCTCCTAAAATCATATCCACAATTTATAAGAACCTGTTGTCACCCCCCTCTGTTCCCAAACCTGCGATAATTGGTCTGTGGGAAAAAGACCTCCAAAGAACCCTGACACCTCTTGAGATAACCAAAGCTCTAATTGCCCCGCATAAGATCTCCAGGTGTGTGCGTATACAGGAAAACAGTTATAAGGTCCTTATGAGGTGGTATAGGACTCCAGATAAGACTTGCCTATACAGCTCTACTGCTTCAGATAGGTGCTGGCGATGCTGCAAAACTAAGGGTTCATTCCTACACATTTGGTGGTCTTGCGAGCTGATCAACCCGTGGTGGCATACCTTGATTGGATTGTGTAATCGGATTTGTCAGACTTCCTTCCCCTGCTCACCGGATATGGCTCTATTGTCTTTGGGATTGGGGGGGGTCAACTCACGTAAGCACACCCTCTTTTCACTTTTGATGGCGGCGGCCAGATTACTTCTACCAACTTTCTGGCTGTCTTCTGATGTTCCTAGTGTAGAACAATGGTCTAATAGAGTCGACCAGATTTACAGAATGGAGGAGATCTCCCATTGGGAATCTCGTACCAGACACACCTTCCTCCAGATCTGGTCCCCTTGGAAAGCCTACAGGAGCTTCCCTTAATCCCCCTCCTCTGCCCCCTAGTGCCTGGCCCAATGGCTCAGTACAATGTCTTAGTGCACTGTCTCAATGCCGTATCTCCATACTAATAGCTCTCGTGCCTACACCGTGCCAATACTACTGTCAATACTACTGTCAATACTGCTGTCAATATTACTGTCAATAATACTGTCAATGTTGCTGTCTATACTATTACCTCACCACCCTGTCACAAAGTTTGATCAACTTAATGTTTTGTTTACCTTTGTATTCCTTTATTTGATACCTGCTTTTATGCGGCCTCCTAGGCCTTTCTCCATGTGTGCAAATACACAATGTATTTCAAATGCCAATATCACATGTGTACAACTTTTTGTATCGTATACTAGTCAATGATCTCTGTTATTATTCTTGGCTATGAAAATATAAAAACAATAAAAATTGTTAATTAAAAAAAAAAAAAAAAACTGCCTGCTGTCGTTTACCCCTGGCTATGCTGAAGTTGGTGGTGAAGGTGTTATGCTGACCGGATGAGGAGGCGCTAGAGGATGAGGAAACAGAGTAGGAGGAGGAAGCAACAGGAGACAAAGAGAAGTGCCCTGCAATCCTCGGTGGTGGAAGGACATGCACCAAACTGCTATCTGCCTCAGGCCCACCCGCCACTGTATTTACCCAGTGGGCTGTTAGAGATATAAGATATAACATCCCTGACTGTGATTACTGGTCCACGTATCCGTAGTTAGGTGGACTGTGCCACAGATGGCGTTGCGCAGTGCACACCTGATTTTGTCCCCGACTTATGCAGGAAAGGAATGGCATGCCTGGAAAAATTGTGCCGGCTGGGCACGGCATAATGTGGGACAGCCACCGCCATAAGGCTTTTAAAATTCTCCGTCTCCACCAGACGGAATGACAGCATTTCAAAGGCCAGTAATTTTGAAATGCTGGCATTCAGATCGTGGGTGGGTAGGGGGGTACTTCCTCCTCCGCTTCAGTGTTTGGGAGATAGAGAGCTGATTGCTTCCATGGGACATTGTGGAGATGCTTGGTAACCCAAGTAATGGCGTTGCTGGCAGGTCCTCTGTTTGCGGGTTGGCAGGTGGCACTATCACTCCAGAGGTGGATGAAGAGGCTGAGACTGCAGCAGAAGAGGAAGCAGTAGGAGCCAGAGACCTTTCTTGATTTTTGAGGTGTCTACTCCACTGCAGCTTGTGCTTTTCACTTAGATGCCTGGTCATGCAGGTTGTGCTCAGGTTGAGAACGTTTATGCCACGCTTCAGGCTCCGATTGAACCTCTGATAGCACAGCATGCAAACCACTCGTGTCTTGTCGTCAGCACATTGTCTGAAGAACTGCCACGCCAGGGAACTCCTTGGAGCTGGCTTTGGTGTGCTCGGTCCCATGCTGTGTTAGGCAGTAGCAGGCGTATTGTCTAGGGGATGGCCGCTCCGCTTTTGCACCCTGCTCCCTCTTCTACTGTGCTGGTGGCTCTGTGCGACCACCGCCACCTTGATTCCATGTGGGGTCGAGGACCTAATCGTCCTCCACATCATCTTCCACCCAAGCTTCACCCCTGCCCTCCTTGTCAGTCTGCACACTGCAGAAAGCCATAGCAGTTGGCACCAGTATTTCGTCATCATCCAAGACGTGCTGCGGTGGTCCTCCCATGTACTCATCTTGAAACATAAGTGGTTGGGCATCTTTTTCACTTCTGGGGCAGGGCTATGTGGATGGCCCTGGAAAACCCTGCCAGCAGAGTCATCAAAAAGCAGAAGAGACTGCTGCATGACTTGGGGCTCAGACTGCTTGGCTGATTTGCAAGGGGGTGAAGTGAAAGACTGATGAGCATCGGCTGCAGGTGCCAACTGCAGGTGAAGGAACTGTAGGCGCTGTCAGCCACTCAATCTACTATCGCCTGTACATGTTCAGGCCTCACCATTCGTAGAGCGGCATTCGGGCCTAGCAAATAATGCTAAAGGTTCTGTCGCCTACTGGCACCTGAGGAAGGTGTTTCACTTGTGTGTGTAGCTGGAACAGATCGACTATGTCCTCTCTCTGCAACAGGAGCTCCACCAGAAGCACCATGACCGAGGCCACGTCCCTTATTTGACGGTCTCCTCATTCTCCGCAAATTTTGGATCTTGCCCAAAATGTGTTTTTTTATAACAGATTATAACAGCAAACCCAGAATATAATTGCGTATCACAGTATACTGATTGCAAATCTACAGTAATGTATTGCAGAACATCTGTATTTCAATCACACGGACAGACAGCCTATCAGACTCAGTCCCTGGGGGAATGGGGGCTCTCGGCCGAGCTCTCTTGTACTTTGCTTAATCCAAGAACTGTTGTATATGGAACAAACCACAGCTATAGGTCACCCCTCTTCTTAGAGTTTTGAGTCCTCAGTCCACCTTTAAGGGGTTTGTTCACCTTCATGGACCTATTCTTTAGAGCCCACATCATGGCCAGACCCTAGTGGTAATCATACTTAGTGCTCACACACACAAACATATTTTTTTTCCATGTCCTTTCCATTTATTTATTTTTGCGACCCATATGCAGAACCATTCTCTTCAATAGGGCCGCAAAAAAACAGAAATGACTCTGTGTCAGTATGTCCACAAGGCCGTGCTTCAAAAAATATTTCTCATTATTGTTCACATTACGGATAAGGATCGGACAGTTCCATTCTGCGAAACGTGTAATGCACACTGCTGGTATCTGTGTTTTGCACATCCGCAATGTGCGGACTGCAAAAACTGATACAGTTGTTTGCATGAGGCCTAATACACTACCAGTAAAGTTAACCCCTTCCCGACTGCAATCCGTCTATATACGTGATAACTACACATGCCTCGTGCAGCTACCACGTGTATAGACGTTGGCAGCCTGAAAGAGAGGGAGCGGTACTTCACTGCTCTCTGCAGCGCTTCCCCGCAAAGTACCCGGCTTCCTTCTTCTGCCCAGCGATAGCTCAGCCTATAGCATCGGTTTCTGGGCAGAATAGTATCTGTTGACCACCACGATTTTTGTCCAATCGTGGTGGTCATATGCTTACATGATCCATCGCTCCCCTTGCTTTTTTCAGCCTCCTCCCTCCTCCTCTCTCCTCATCCTTGACATCACGAATCAGGAGAAACTGTATGAAATACATACCCACGATCTACCCGCTTCCTTCTTCTGCCCAGGGATAACCGAGCCTATAGCATCGGTTTCTGGGCAGAGTAGTTTCTGTTGACCACCACGATTGTCCAATTGTGGTGGTCATATGTTTACATGACCCAGCGCTCCTGTCCTTATTCCAGCCCCCTACTCCTTCCTTCTCCTTCACTTGACAGCGCCATCCAGTGAAGGACTGAAGAAGACACAGTGAAACACTTCTCTATATATCTTTATACATAGTATATAGATAGATTTATATATATATATATATATATATATATATATATACATACACACAGTACAGACCAAAAGTTTGGACACACCTTCTCATTCAAAGAGTTTTCTTTATTTTCATGACTATGAAAATTGTAGATTCACACTGAAGGCATCAAAACTATGAATTAACACATGTGGAATTATATACATAACAAAAAAGTGTGAAACAAATGAAAATATGTCATATTCTAGGTTCTTCAAAGTAGCCACCTTTTGCTTTGATTACTGATTTGCGGACTCTGGGCATTCTCTTGATGAGCTTCAAGAGGTAGTCACCTGAAATGGTCTTCCAACAGTCTTGAAGGAGTTCCCAGAAATGCTTAGCGCTTGTTGGCCCTTTTGCCTTCAATCTGCGGTCCAGCTCACCCCAAACCATCTCGATTGGGTTCAGGTCCGGTGACTGTGGAGGCCAGGTCATCTGGCGCAGCACCACATCACTCTCCTTCATGGTCAAATAGCCCTTACACAGCCTGGAGGTGTGTTTGGGGTCATTGTCCTGTTGAAAAATAAATGATGGTCCAACTAAACGCAAACCGGATGGAATAGCATGCCGCTGCAAGATGCTGTGGTAGCCATGCTGGTTCAGTATGCCTTCAATTTTGAATAAATCCCCAACACTGTCACCAGCAAAGCACCCCCACACCATCACACCTCCTCCTCCATGCTTCATGGTGAGAACCAGGCATGTAGAGTCCACCCGTTCACCTTTTCTGAGTCGCACAAAGACACGGTGGTTGGAACCAAAGATCTCCAATTTGGACTCCTCAGACCAAAGCACAGATTTCCACTGATCTAATGTCCATTCCTTGTGTTCTTTAGCCCAAACAAGTCTCTTCTGCTTGTTGCCTGTCCTTAGCAGTGGTTTCCCAGCAGATATTCTACCATGAAGGCCTGATTCACAGTCTCCTCTTAACAGTTGTTCTAGAGATGTGTCTGCTGCTAGAACTCTGTGTGGCATTGACCTGGTCTCTAATCTGAGCTGCTGTTAACCTGCGATTTCTGAGGCTGGTGACTCGGATGAACTTATCCTCCGCAGCAGAGGTGACTCTTGGTCTTCCTTTCCTGGAGCGGTCCGCATGTGAGCCAGTTTCTCTGTAGCGCTTGATGGTTTTTGTGACTGCACTTGGCGACACTTTCAAAGTTTTCCCAATTTTTGGGACTGACTGACCTTAATTTCTTAAAGTAATGATGGCCACTCGTTTTTCTTTACTTAGCTGCTTTTTTCTTGCCATAATACAAATTCTAACAGTCTATTCAGTAGGACTATGAGCTGTGTATCCACCTGACTTCTCCACAAGGCAACTGATGGTCCCAACCCCATTTATAAGGCAAGAAATCCCACTTATTAAACCTGACAGGGCACACCTGTGAAGTGAAAACCATTTCAGGTGACTACCTCTTGAAGCTCATCAAGAGAATGCCAAGAGTGTGCAAAGCAGTAATCAAAGCAAAAGGTGGCTACTTTGAAGAACCTAGAATATGACATATTTTCAGTTGTTTCACACTTTTTTGTTATGCATATAATTCCACATGTGTTAATTCATAGTTTTGATGCCTTTAGTGTGAATCTACAATTTTCATAGTCATGAAAATAAAGAAAACTCTTTGAATGAGTAGGTGTGTCCAAACTTTTGGTCTGTACTGTATATCTGAGGAAGTTTCCCTAACTAAGGATAAAGCCATCAATAGGGCATACGGGCCTTGGGATAAAGACAGACAGGATTCTGAGGAAAAGTGCAGCCTGATCTTTAAGTGTTTAACCCTCTGAGTATCTTGCAAGAACAATAAGCCTGCCATTTGTGTAAGCCTGCTATTGACTGCTGCTGTTATATGGAACTTTGCCAAAAAGACTGTAAATAGTTGCTTGTTCCAGTAAAAGGAAGTTTTGGTTCACCACAACATCGTGTTCCTCAATTATTCCTATCATAAATCGGTGTGCCACCGTTACCGGCACTGGCGGCACGAATCTTAAAGGCATCTTGCCACCGGCACATTAAACCTGCAACACCCAGGACACCTCATCTACCACCCGGCCTGGTCCCTATACACAGAGAGTGCCCCAGAGGACTCCTGTGCCAGCCTTTCCATCACTGCTGTACGCCTGCCCAGGGTCTTCTATGAACTGTGAGTACTCTGTGCAACCCTCGTTCTGCCTAATAACCGTGACCTACCACTCACTTAAACCTGCAAGGCTGCATACTGCACAGATAAATTGAAAAAAGTAGTGTCCTTTACTGATGTTTCAGTTCTTTTACTGGATGATAATCTGCTTAGCCCCAGTAAGAGAACTGAAATATCGCTACTTGGGTGAATAAAGGACACCACTTTTATTTCACTTTATCTGGATGTGACGCAGCTTTTTTTCTTTTATACAGCAGATAATTGGTAAGGCACACCATCTATTCCTACACTGAGAGTGCTGCCCTCATTTTAAATATATATAAATATATATATATATATAGAAAGAAGAATGACACCGCAGCACTCCGTTTAGTGAAAAAAGTGGGACCCTTTATTCACCTATACGACGTTTCGGTCCGCTTGCTGGGACCATTATCAAGCAATACAACATTGTGAAGACTGTGGATATTTATGCAGTCATGACTAATTATCTTGCATAAGTGACAATTATTAAAACATTCAAAAAACAAAATATACAGTACATATCATCAGAAAAAAAATGTGACTTGTCTGGAGGGTAGCAAAAAGTGAAACCGTAATCGGTATATACAAAACCCCCAGATATACATATTCATAGTTATTACAATCAAAATACATAAGTGACAATAAACTGTGAATCATCATCACCTGTAAGTGTAAAAAATTAACAGGACCGGGCGTGGAATCAGGCGTGCTCAATCCTGGGAGGATACAATGTAGCGAGTTGCGTCGCATGGATCCGGCGTCCCGGAACTGCAGATGCGCATGACCGTGACGTCACTATGGGTGATTCACGTGATCACTCAGCGGAACGTCACATAGTAACAAACATAACACATCGCTGTCATAGAAACTAGTATACATGCAAGGATACCTTACAGGAAAATCATACAGTAGTAGGAGGATAAAACACCCGAGTTATATGGGCGAATGACGTGCAATTATAAAAAGCACCGTCACTCGGCATCTGCATACAGAAAACAGGGGGAGCCCCATTGAAGTGAATTGTTCTGCATAAGGGCCACTAAAAAAATGAAACAGACAAAGACAAAAAATACATTTGTGTGCATGAGCCCTAGGGGCCCTTTTACACAAGCGAGCTCCACGCATTGTTCTCTCAGCACGTGTCAGCGAGAGCACCCATCCTGACCTTCCAGCACTGACGGGGCCACATAGCATTATATTGATTTATGATGCAGTGTAACCCTTGCATAAAGCTGTCAGTGTTATTGTATACAATACATTCCAGAACTGTAAGGTTGAGTTCACACTTCAGTTATTTGATCAGTGATTTCCATCAGTTATTGTGAGCCAAAACCAGTAGTGATGCCTACTCAGAGATCAGCTATGATGGAAAGATCTGCACCTGTTGTGAAAAATAACAGAACTGGTATAACGGAAACCAAAAGGAACACTTTCTGTTTTACTCTATCCTAATATAGTTAAATGAAGAATAAACAGTAGTGTGCACGCTGGAAGATTATCAAAGAGGTGCAGAACCACCAAACCACAAAATTCTGACACACCTAGCACCAGCAGAGACGTGCCAACTACAGGTGCACCAAGTCCTGACACGCCTAGCACCAGCAGAGATGTGCCAACTACAGGTGCACCAAGTCCTGACACGCCTACCACCAGCAGAGATGTGCCAACTACAGGTGCACCAAGTCCTGACACGCCTACCACCAGCAGAGACGTGCCAACTACAAGTGCACCAAGTCCTGACACGCCTACCACCAGCAGAGACGTGCCAACTACATGTGCACCAAGTCCTGACACGCCTACCACCAGCAGAGACGTGCCAACTACATGTGCACCAAGTCCTGACACGCCTACCACCAGCAGAGACGTGCCAACTACAAGTGCACCAAGTCCTGACACACCTACCACCAGCAGAGACGTGCCAACTACAAGTGCACCAAGTCCTGACACGCCTACCACCAGCAGAGATGTGCCAACTACATGTGCACCAAGTCCTGACACACCTAGCAACAGTAGAGATGTGCCAACTACAGGTGCACCAAGTCCTGACACGCCTACCACCAGCAGAGAAGTGCCAACTACAGGTGCACCAAGTCCTGACACGCCTACCACCAGCAGAGATGTGCCAACTACATGTGCACCAAGTCCTGACACGCCTACCACCAGCAGAGACGTGCCAACTACATGTGCACCAAGTCCTGACACGCCTACCACCAGCAGAGACGTGCCAACTACAAGTGCACCAAGTCCTGACACACCTACCACCAGCAGAGACGTGCCAACTACAAGTGCACCAAGTCCTGACACGCCTACCACCAGCAGAGATGTGCCAACTACATGTGCACCAAGTCCTGACACACCTAGCAACAGTAGAGATGTGCCAACTACAGGTGCACCAAGTCCTGACACGCCTACCACCAGCAGAGATGTGCCAACTACAGGTGCACCAAGTCCTGACACGCCTACCACCAGCAGAGATGTGCCAACTACATGTGCACCAAGTACTGACACACCTAGCAACAGTAGAGATATACCAACCTCCAGCAGAGAGGCACAAGTGTCTGAAACGCTCCCTCAAATTGCCTCTCTGAATTGGAAACCCCCAAGTACAGGCATCGCGTTTGTCCCAGAATGTAATGCTGTACCGGGTATTACACTGGATGTAACTGGATTTGACCCACTACAGTTTTTTCAGCTGTTTGTACTGGACAACCTTTTTGAGCTTTTTGTAAAAGAGACAAATTTATATGGCGCTCAATATATTTAAAAAAAAAACTCTTACTATGCCCGGCCTGGACAATGGACACCCACAAATGTGGAAGAAAAATAAATAAATTTTGGCCTTAACATTTGCAATGGGTATCATAAAAAAACCTACAATACGGTCTTATTGGGAGGCAAGTCCGATTCATAGCACTTCAATTTTTGCAACTGGTTTGTCCAGACAACGATATGAAATACTCCTCAAGTTCTTTCATTTCAATGACAACAGTCAGTGCCCCCCAAATTCTTCTCCGGATTACAACCTGTTATATAAAATTAGGCCACTTCTACATTATCTGTCTGAAAAATGTTTAACTGTTTATTCCCCCTCTGAAAAAGTCTCAGTTGATGAGTCACTTGTTACATGTCCTACTTGAAGCCCCCTGATGCACCCCTAGAGTAGAAATTCCATAAAAGTGACCACATCTAAGAAAATACACCCCTCAAGGTATTCAAAACTAATTTTACAAATGTTGTTAACCCTTTAGGTGTTCCACAAGAATTAATGGAAAATAGAGATACAATTTAAAAATTTCACTTTTTTTGGCAGATTTTCCATTTTAATAATTTTTTTCCAGTTACAAAGCAAGGGTTAACAGCCAAACCAAACTCAATATTTATAGCCCTGATTCTGTAGTTTACAGAAACACCCAATATATGGTCGTAAGCCGCTGTACCGGCACACGGCAGGGAGCAGAAGGAAAGGAATGCATACGGTTTTTGGAAGGCAGGTTTTGCTGGACTGTTTTTTTTTGACACCATGTCCCATTTGAAGCCCCCCTGATGCAACCCTAGAGTAGAAACTCCCAAAAAGTGGCCCCATTTTAGAAACTACGGGATAGGGTGGCAGTAATGTTGGTACTAGTTTAGGGTACATATGATTTTTGGTTGCTCTATATTCCACTTGTTGTGAGGCAAGATAACAAGAAATAGCTGTTTTGGCACTGTTTTTATTTTTTGTTATTTACAACATTCATCTGATAGGTTAGATCATGTGATATTTTTATAGACCAGGTTTTCACGGATGCGGCAATACCTAATATGTATACTTTTTTATTTATGATTTCATTTTTGAAGCAAAAAAAATTATGTTTTAGGCCCCTTTTACACGAGCGTGACGGATTGGCTCCAGATGCGTTCAGTGAAACTTGCACAATTTTACAAGCAAGTTCAGTCAGTTTTGTCTGCGATTGCATGCAGTTGTAGTTTTTTCCGCGCGGGTGCAATGCGTTTTGATGCGTTTTTCACGCGCGTGATGAAAAACTGAAGGTTTGCAAACAACATCTCTTAGGAACCATCAGTGAAAAACGCATCGCACCCGCACTTGCTTGCAGATGCAATGCGTTTTTCACGCAGCCCCAACACAGAATATAGAACATGCTCCGATTTTCACGCAACGCAGAACTGATGCGTGAAAAAACAACGCTCATGTACACAGCCCGATTGAAATGAATGGGTCAGGATTCAGTGCAGGTCCAATGCGTTTACGTCACGCATTGCACCCGCGCTGAAAACTCGCTCGTGTGAAAGAGACCTTAGTGTTCCCATAGTCTGAGAGCCACAATTTTTGCAGTTTTTGGGGCGATTACCTTGGGTATGGTATGATTTTTGCGGGATGAGATGACGGTCTTATTGGCACTATTTTGTGGTGCGTGTGACTTTTTGATCGCTTGCTATTACACTTTTTGTGATGTAAGGTGACAAAAAATGGTTTATTTAGCACATTTTTATTTTTTATTTTCTACGGTGTTCATCTTAGAGGTTAGGTCATGTGATATTTTTATAGAGCCGGTCGATACGGACGCGGCAATACCTAATATGTATACTTTTTCCTTTATTTTTTACCATTTTTTTTTAACTTTATTTGGGGAAAATTACGTATTTGTTTATTTTTACTTAAAACTTTAAATTTTTTTGGGGGAAAACTTTATTTTTTTAAACTTTATTTTTTTCATTTTATTATTTGTCCCACTTTGGGACTTGAACTTTGGGGGGTATATTCCTTTACAATGCATTCCAATACTACTGTATTGGAATGCATTGGCTGTATGAGTAATACTGTGTGTATTACTCATACAGCTTCCTGGGCCTGTGAGATCCAGGGGGCTGGATCTCACAGGCTCTTCACTAGAAGGCAGCGCGATGCCTTCCTTAGACATTGTGCTGCCTTTCATGCAATCGGTTCCCCCCCCACAGCCGCATGGGGACCTGATGGCACCGCTGCACAGCCGCCGCAACCGCAGGTAAAGCCGCAAACCGCAGGTCTGAATTGTGGCGATCGCCGATACGGGGGGGTGACATGACCCCCCCCGGCATTGTGACAGGATGCCCGCTGAATGATTTCAGCGGGCATTCTGTTCCGATTAACCCCCACCGCACCGCAATTGCGTTTTTAATCCATGGCGTACCGGTACGCCATGGGTCCTTAAGGGGTTAAGCAATTCCTTCCACCCAAGCGGGCCAGATATGGCATAAAACTTTACAAATTGTGTGAAAGTACAACAGGTTACACTTCTGCATTTCGAGTGTACCAAGGGAGGGACTAAACCCCCAAGGATGCCCAGCTGGTTTAGGAACAATTGCAAAAGTTGTCTGGGAACTAATGGGTCCACTGTTACTAAAGGGGTAGACATTATTTATAGACCATTACTACACAAGTATTCCTCTTTACCAGAACCTGCAAGAAGCAAATACGGGAGCATGTAGAACGTTCAGGAGAAATCGCTGAGGTTTTCCACAATCCTTGCTGGCAAAAAAAACTACAAAGAGGACAATCAGATGCCCTTTGTAGTGGCAACCTGCTGACACCACGCTTCAAGGACAGAAAAGATGTACGTATTCTAAGCACGATTCACACAGAGGCCACAGTGCCAGTAAGAGAAAGGGGGTCAACCACCGATAAAAAACAACTTGTATACTAGATTCAAATAAGTACATGGGGGGGCACTGACCTGTCTGATCAGGTACTTAAACCATACAAGGTAATGAGCAAGTCCTAAGTCTTGGTATAAAAAGTTATCCATCTATTTGCTACAGATGGCAATTGAAGGCAAATGTGACTCCATGTTGTCTTCCCTATGATGTGTAGAATTGTTATAATATCTCACCTACGCACTTCACATCCCCCCCCCCCCCCCCCACTTTGAGATAGGTTCACTTATCTGTCTCAGGACAAATGTTCTAATTCACTCAGGGTCATTCGGCCCAAATGCGTACGTTCTTATATGTGACGTATTACATACCCATAAAGGGGATGTTCCAGTGGTATCTGTATGGGCATCAATGTTTATCATTTATGATTGGTTTAACGCTGTTGTTGTGCAAACTTTTCCGTTGCCTATATGAGGCCAAGCTATAGCATAATAAAATTAGAGTGTTTCTCAGTGATGTGTGCGTGTCTGTTATTGCCAACTGAGAAACATCTCTCCTGACGTCAGTGACATCAAACCAAGGGGGTCGTAGAGGTCCAGAAAGGTCCAGATCCTTTCAGCAATGTACAACTCCTATGTGCTGTACAAAAAGTCTGGGGGAACACAAACATTTGTTTGCTATCAAGAAATAGCTATTGATAAATTCATATACCCGTTAGAGGCCCCACTCTACCACTGGAAGCAGAAGAAATAAGGAGATTAGTTGAAAGGCACTTTATTGCAGCTATACCCCCAACACTAAACCAAAGACATCCACAAAGGAGGCACCGTGTCTGCACAAAACGAGGCATCAGACGAGACACAAGATACTTTTGCCTTGACTGCCCCTCTCGGCCACCATTGTGTATTGGAAACTGTTTTAAAGTGTATCATACACATGAACACTTTTGCATTTTTTTGCTGAAGAAAAATATATATAATATTGCTGTTCCCTTTTTGCATTTTTGGTACACATGGTACTTTTACTAGTATTTATTTATTTTTTGTAGTTTCAGATAAATCAGCAGCATAGTTTAAAAAAAATTTTTTTTATGTTTTGTTACATGTGCCAACAAAATTTTACAATAAACCTCTTGTTGAATACTTTGTATTGTCTTTTTTACTCAGTAATGTCCTTTTTAGGTGATTTTTAATGTTTTGGCTGCATATGGCCATTGCAAAGACAACATGCTGGTATCTAAGCTGAAAGGTATGCCTTTACTTCTGGGTACACAATTGGGGTTTAGTTTTTTTGCAGAAGTGTTTCCTCCATTGATATTGAAGTGCTTTTTCTTGATAGGTTGCAGCATGTTTGCAGTAATTTGGGCTAAATTAGCAGCAAAGTGAAAAAAAAGCTAATTTTTAGTTTTTTGTTCCATCTTCCAACAAAAAGTGGAAAAAAATGGAAAATGGCAATTTTACTATATACCCCTCGTTGAATACTTTAATATGTCTATTTTACTCAGTAGTGTCCTTTTTAGGTGATTTTTAATGTTTCGGCTGCATATGGCCACTGCAAAGATAACATGCTGCTATCTAATGGCCTAAGGAAAAAATGGCACTTTGAATCTGAAAGGTATGCCTTTACTTCTTGGGGCGCAATAAAGTGCCCTCGGAGTGGGCGACGTACACAATTCAGATATTCTATACGTCCTGATCAGTAAGGTAATATATTTTGGTATCAATATTTGCATTTGTACTAGTAATCAAGGGAGTGTACAGTCGTGGCCAAAAGTTTTGAGAATGACACAAATATTAATTTTCACAAAGTTTGCTGCTAAACTGCTTTTCAGATCTTTGTTTCAGTTGTTTCTGTGATGCAGTGAAATATAATTGCACGCACTTCATACGTTTCAAAGGCTTTTATCGACAATTACATGACATTTATGCAAAGAGTCAGTATTTGCAGTGTTGGCCCTTCTTTTTCAGGGCCTCTGCAATTCGACTGGGCATGCTCTCAATCAACTTCTGGGCCAATTCCTGACTGATAGCAACCCATTCTTTCATAATCACTTCTTGGAGTTTGTCAGAATTAGTGGGTTTTTGTTTGTCCACCCGCCTCATGAGGATTGTTCTCAATGGGATTAAGATCTGGGGAGTTTCCAGGCCATGGACCCAAAATGTCAACGTTTTGGTCCCCGAGCCACTTAGTTATCACTTTTGACTTATGGCACGGTGCTCCATCGTGCTGGAAAATGCATTGTTCTTCACCAAACTGTTGTTGGATTGTTGGAAGAAGTTGCTGTCGGAGTGTGTTTTGGTACCATTCTTTATTCATGGCTGTGTTTTTGGGCAAAATTGTGAGTGAGCCCACTCCCTTGGATGAGAAGCAACCCCACACATGAATGGTCTCAAGATGCTTTACTGTTGGCATGTCACAGGACTGATGGTATCGCTCACCTTTTCTTCTCCAGACAAGCCTTTTTCCTAATGCCCTAAACAATCAGAAAGAGGCTTCATCGGAGAATATGACTTTGCCCCAGTCCTCAGCAGTCCATTCACCATATTTTCTGCAGAAGATCAATCTGTCCCTGATGTTTTTTTTTTTTTTTTTAGAGAAGTGGCTTCTTTGCTGCCCTTCTTGACACCAGGCCATCTCCCAAAAGTCTTCGCCTCACTGTGCGTGCAGATGCGCTCACACCTGCCTGCTGCCATTCCTGAGCAAGCTCTGCACTTGTGGCACTCCGATCCCGCAGCTGAATCCCCTTTAGGAGACGATCCTAGTGCTTGCTGGACTTTCTTGGATGCCCTGAAGCCTTCTTAACAAGAATTGAACCTCTTTCCTTGAAGTTCTTGATGATCCTATAAATTGTTGATTGAGGTCCAATCTTAGTAGCCACAATATCCTTGCCTGTGAAGCCATTTTTATGCAACGCAATGATGGCTGTACACATTTCTTTGCTTAACAATGGAAGAACAATGATTTCAAGCATCATCCTCCTTTTAATAAGTCAAGTCTGCCATTTTAACCCAATCAGCCTGACATATAGATCTCCAGCCTTGTGCTCGTCAACATTTTTTATTTTTTTTTGTTTATAATCTTTATTGAGCCAATCAATAACATATAAAAGAAAAAATAATAGTGGAAAACGACAAGTCTCCACTACTCTTAAACAAATCAAAACAAATTCCAGGTTTGTCAGATATAAATTATGGAACAAACTGATATCTAGGTGGTTATTCATCAGGACGCCAATATTACACATCACTTTTGGACTCATATCTACTTTAAAGTACATATTTGAGATTCATAGTTAATCAAAACATTTGATTGTTACAACTGTGGAACATATCTGAAAATCTCCTCTGAGAAGCGCATCCGATAGATAGATCTAATTGACACATCTGAAAGACATATCCGGAAGACACATCCGAGACGGGTCTCAAAAACAGGAGAAGTTCTTTCTGTGTTTTAGTGTATGTGAAGCTAATAGGAATGTTAGCAATGGAGGGGTAAATTTAGACGAAACAGCCGTATAACAGTAAACCTTGGGAGATCTCGCCTCATCAGGTGTTCGCCTAATAACCCCTAAAGGAGATCCATCGACTCCATATCTTCAGGAATTTTAGATGTGATCTCATTTCCCATGAGGCTAACTCCTCTAGGCGGTATATTTGGTAAATTTTTTGCAACCATTGTTCCGTATTGGGAACTTCCGTTGATAACCACAATAGGGGGACTAGTAATTTGGCAGCGTTCAATAATTGTTTAAAAAGTGCCAGATTGGGTGGGGGGGGGGGATCATGAGGAAAACAATTTAGGAGTGTAACCTCTGGTGTTGGAGCAATGGTAGAACCACAGATTTTATTGCAAGTTTGAAAAATCGTAAACCACCATCTTGACAGAATCGGGCACGACCACCAAATGTGGAGAAATGTACCTCTATGCTTTGAGCATCTCCAACATGTGTCAGACGCTGAGGTTGAGTATAAACAGGTCTTGTCTGGGGTTTTATACCATCGTGTAATGATTTTATAGTTATTCTCCTGGATTTTAATGCATCTTGAGGCTTTATGAGGGGAGTTATAAATGTTGATGGTTTCTTCAGAGGAGAAACATTTCCCTAGGTCTTTTTCCCACAGTCTAATGAAAGCTGGCGTTAGGGCAGTAGGAGGAGTCCTCAACCTGTTGTACCACTGTGAAAACGGTTTACGTGGGGAATACTCTTGAGAAATCAAGTGCTCAAACCATGTTATCGGGCGTAACAAGTTTTGTATTTGGATGTTTTGAGACAGATAGGCCCTCAAAAAATGGAGTCCATTGAAGCTAGAATAAGGTCGTTCATTGCTTTTATAGAGATCAGTTGGCCATCTTCGTAGAAATCGATCAATCTCGCCTTAGCCTGACTAACCTCTGTAGGTAGGCTGTTTTGTAAGGGCTGGGGGGGCTAAGTTAAATATGTCACTAATTCTTAGAATGGAAGAAGGGAGTGGAGAGCTTAGAGGCGAGAACTGTAGGGCATTCCATGCATGTAGGGTAGCCTTCATTATTGGGGTAACTTCCGGATGGAGAGGAAGAGGCGACATTCGTCCTAGTAGCACAGCTCTAAAAGGAAGCCCAAGTAAGGATTCTTCCATCGGGACCTACGATTTCTGTTTGGGGGCAATCATCCAATCCACCACTCTAGTGAGTAATACCGCTTTGCCATATAGTTCTGGATCAGGTAACAATATACCTCCTCTCTCTCTTGGATAAGACAAACATTTATAAGATAATCTGGCTTTTTTCTTGTTCCAGATGAAAGCTCGAAACATGGTCCTAAGTTTAGAATGAATAAGGGGGGAACTGGGATAGCTAGGGTCTGTTGGAGGTAGGTAAGTTTAGGAATAATGAGGGAAAGCAGGATATTTTTCCTCCCAAACCATGAGAGTATAGGGACATCCAGGGAATTCAAATCTTCAGACAATTTATTTTGGAGAGGGATATAGTTTAAATTGAAAAGCTGGTTCGGATCTGTACTCATTTTTACCCCTAGGAATGTTACAAAGGGGGATGACCAATTAAAAGGAGAACATGCTTCAAGATGGTTTTTTAAAGATTTTTTAAGGCCAGTGGAGATTATTAAAGATTTATTGTGGTTCACCTTGAAATTGGAAAGTGATCCATATGTTTCCAAATGGCCATAGATCTTAGGGAGAGCAGTTTCAGGATTGCTTACAATTAGAAGCAAATCATCCGCAAAGGCGGCAATTTTATGCTGCTGGTCACCTAAGGTTATTCCCTGGATATCCCCATCTAATCAAATGGTCTGTAGTAGAGGTTCTAAGGCGAGGACAAATAGGAGCGGGGATAAGGGACAGCCTTGGCGTGTGCCATTGCGAATCTTAAATGGGGCAGAAAGGGTGTCATTTACCCGGACTGATGCTGAGGCATGATGATACATAGCTTTTATTGCATGTATAAAAGGGGAAGGGAAATTGCGAGACTGCAATACTGAATACACAAAGGACCAGTTGACCCTATCAAAAGCCTTCTCAGCATCTGTGCTGAGAAGGACTAGGGGGAGTTTTTTTTTTTTACATAATGGATGATATTGAGGATCCGGGCCGTATTATCTTTTCCTTCTCTTTGTTTTACAAAACCCACTTGATCTCTGTGGATTAATGATGGAAGGAGTCCCGCCAGTCTATTTGCAAGTAACTTGGCTAAAAGTTTTAAATCGATATTAAGAAGGGAGATGGGTCTATAATTGGGGCATAATGCATGGTCTTTACCTTCTTTGGGGATTAGGGTAATGTGAGCTCTAGTCATATCAGCTGATAGAGGTGTACCAAATAGAGTGGCATTGTACACCGGTAGGAGGTGTAGGATCAATATCTCATGAAAAGGCGCATAGTAAGGGATCAGGAGTCCATCAGGGCCTGGGCATTTCCCCCTGGGGGAGTTTTTGATAGCCTCAAATAATTCCTCTGAGGAGAATGGGGATAATAACAGTAATTTGCTTTGTTCTGATAACGAGGGAAGGGACAGATTATCTAAATACCAAGACATGGGCGATGACAAGTTAGTGTCGCTCGAGGGGGATTGTTGTGAGTTAAGCTTATAGAGGGATTCATAATAATCTCTGAATAAAGAAGCTATTGCATTGGATTCAAAGGTTAAATCACCATTTGGGGTTTTTAATTTATGAACATAATTATACATTTTCCTGCTTTTGAGCTTAGACATCATAAAGCGGGAGGCCTTGTTACCGTGAGCAAATATTTTAAATTGACAGTGCAGGTAAAACTTGGCAGAATTTAAATTCAAGATGTTCTTGATAGATGCCCCACATGAGGACAACTCCTGTAAATGTGACTCTAATAAGGAGATCTTATGGGCCCTTTCTAATAAGCAAATTTTTTCGTAAAGGGAATCTAATTGCCTTTGTCTCTCTTTCTTAAGATGAGCTCCTAGGCTAATGCAATGGCCCCTTATGTATGCTTTGTGAGCATCCCAAACTGTATGTGGAGAGACCTCAGGGGTGCAGTTATTACTAAAATATTCTCCTAACAGGAGTTTCAGTTTGGAAATGCTATCCGACGAGTTGATAAGTTGTTCATTAAACCTCCAATGGCAATTATTTCTATGATTCGGGGGAGGCTTCATATGGAGATAAATAGGGGCATAGTCAGATAAAATTATAGATCCTATTTCAGCCCTGGAACATAACTGGAGATGTTCTTTTGAAACAAATAAATAATCTAACCTCTGATATGACTTGTGCATTGAAGAATAAAAGGTGTAATCTCTGGAATCTGGATGCATGGTACGCCAGACATCATCAGGTGGGCCTTGGTCAGAGAACGTAGCAAAGAGCGAATGCCTTTTTGGGATTGAGCAGATTTTTGGGAGGAGGAGTCAATGAGGGGGTTTAGGACCAAGCTAAAGTCCCCTCCTACCACCATAACACCACTTCTCAAAGCTTCCATTTTTAGTAGAGTTGAATTTAACCACTTAATTTGGTGATCATTTGGGGCATACATATTCACAAAGGTGTAAAGATGTTGCCCTATTTTGCCTTTAATTATTAAGTAGCGGCCCTCAGGATCGCAAAGTTGATCATCTAGGATAAATGGAACTTTATTCTGAAAGCCTATACTAACTCCTCTAGAATTTGCGGTAGGGGAACCACAGTGATACCAAGTGGGATAATATGAGAAGGACAGATTGGGAAAATGTATCTTGAAATGTGTTTCCTGTAGGAAAATTACGTTTGCTTTATCTCTCCTCAACAGTCCAAAAATCTGGCTCCGCTTAGAAGGTGAATTACATCCCTTAACATTATAAGAGGCGATACCAATAGCCATCATGGGAATATTGAGGAGAGACAAAGTGCTGAATAAAATTAATAAAGGAGTGTGTTACTTTAATGAGTTGATTCTTGAACTTAACTTCTATACGGAATGTTTTAAATATCCGACTTAGTCCTGGTGATGAAATGACCCGTCTCGGATGGACATAATCTTGAATATGTAGAGACCTGGAAATAAAACAATAAAATAAACAAAAAGTGAACAAGGGAAAAACAAGAGCAATCTTAACAAAGGGGTCCCGTGGGACCTGGCCAGAAGGGGGGATAGGCATACGCCAATTATGGACCCGGCCGTCTATTATAATAGTCATAGATGCCGCCAGACTTATATATGAAATAATAAGGGTTAGTGAGATTGGGCAATTTAAACCCTGTCTTCCCCTAGTGTCGTGAGATGTCTGATGATATTTAGGAAAACAAAAAGATAGGGGAACATATATATATAATAATGGCATGAGAGTCTAAGGAGGAATATGAATGTCGGTGGGGGGGGGTAGAATGGGAAATGGGATTCAAAGGCATTAAGTGCATACCTTGATCTGATGGAAAGTTGTAAGACAAATGAATTCCTCGGATAAGATATGAGGGACTTGATTTGGAATCACCAGAGGAATTTCTACACAGGTGCTTTATGATAAGCCAGAGGCCTCTGAATACATATTTTAGCCCAAAGGCACTAAATACATACTATAGCCCAAAGGCGCTGAATACATTATAGAGCCCAAAGGCGCTGAATATATATAATAGCCCAAAGACACTGAATACACATTATAGCCCAAAGGAACTTAGTATTAAATAAAGCCCAAAGGCGCTGAGAACATATTATAGCCCAAAGGCGCTGAGTACACAATATGGCTTACATGATGCCGGCTACACAGTGGCCCAGCTCGCCAAAATATGAGTATTGAGCTAATGTACAGCCGGGGCCACCTCCAGGGACTTTTAGGTGCATCTCATAAATCACTTGTATTGAGAAAGATTCAGGAAAGGAAGACCCCTTCTATTACAAGGGCTTTAAACCCATGGGCTACTGGGTATTTTTGATGATTGGGCAAACAAGGAACCCATGGGGCTCTTTTCTGTCAAATGTTTTTATGGACAAGAAAAGCCGTATTTAGTCTAGTGCTGGGGAATGACCGACCTCCTAGATCGCGGAAAGCTGGGTATCTAGTGGGGTATAGCCTCAAGGTATAGCTAATTTCCTTTCGCAGCATAGTGTCAGGTACATTGCATCATTTGCGATACCCTGCGAAAATCCACTTACGAAAAGAGCCGTGAGGCCAGATCCCGCCAAACATTTTCGCATCGCAGCGACTAGGAATAAATCGGTGTCTAATGCGAACAAGTGGTCTCACAAATCTCTCCAGGTTAAACATTAACGAGCAGGAAGCGTTTAAAACATTACATCGGATATATTTTTAACAGGTAACGGCTCAACTCAAGTCTCTGTAAGACTCTCTCCCCCCGCATCTAGATGACACTAAAGGTATAACGAACTACACATTTCCATTGATAACCGTTACTGTGACATAGGATAGATAATATGACATTACTTAGCTTACAGTTATACTTAGTATTAGTCTCGTCCTTAACATCTAGTTATTAGTGTTGATCACGAATATTCGAATTTCAAATTTTTATTGCTAATATAGGTACTTCGAAAATTCGCTAAAATTTCGAATAGTTATATATATTCGTAATTTCGAATATTCAATTTATTATTATTCTTTTTTTTTTTCTTTTTTTTTTATCAGTACACATGATCCCTCCCTGCTTCTAGCTTGTGGGCCAATTAGAAGGCTGCAATATACTTGACTTTTGGAGTAGTAGTGTTTGCGAATTTTGCTCTATATTCATTTTTTCGAATATTCCCTATATTGCTGTATATTCTTGTTTTAGAATATTAAGAATATTCGAAAAAACAAAGTTATAGCAATATAGCGAATATTCGGAAAAAAAAACGAATATAGAGCAATTTAGCTAATATAGTTCTATAATCATCTTTGTCTAATAATTGTATTTTTTTTTCTCATCTGAAGTTCAGATTGGAAAAAAATTACAACTATAAAAAAAAGATTATAGCACTATATTAGCTAAATTGCTCTATATTCGTTTTTTTCGAATATTCGCTATATTGCTATATATTCTTGTTTTAGAATATTACGAATATTCGAAAAAACTAAGTTATAGCAATATAGCGAATATTCGAAAAAAAAATCGAAAATAGAACAATTTAGCTAATATAGTGCTATAATCTTCTTTGTCTAATAGTTGTAAGTTAAAAAATTTGCTATAAAAATTGGAATCCGAAAATTTGAATTACGAAAATTCGCATATTACACAATCATTACTTTGCCGATTTTTCAAGAAAAAAAAATCACAAATTTTTGAATTTTCAAATATGCGACAAATATTCTAAAAAATATTCGTGAAATATTGCGAATTCGAATATGACCCCTGCCGCTCATCACTACTAGTTATTAGGAAAAAGTTGGAGAGGGAAAAAGTAACAGAATGTGATTTTAGACATACATAAGGGGAGTGGAAGAAGGGTATGGAAAGGAGAGAATGAGAGAATTATACTCATCATAGATGACATTAGGTGAAGAGAAAGAGTAAATATACTCCTCAGAAGACGTCCGAGGCGATGCGTCTTGGGGTGAGAGGTTGGACCTTCTTCTTATCTCTTTGTCTCTGTGCCATAGGGGTGCCTTTTAGTTCAAATGGCACTATTCTGGGAAGACTCGGCAGCGATGATATGTCTTGGACTGTATCCCAATCTTCTATCGCCAAGGGGGAAATGTCCAGTAGTTCGAATGCGGGGCCTAAGTCCAGGTAAGACTTGATGGTGATCCTTTTTCCCTGGTAAGAAAAAGATATTAAGAACGGGAATTGCCAGCGATAGAGGATTTTATGGCTTCTGAGCCATTCTGTGAGAGACTTGAGGGTTCTTCTTTTCTGGAGCGTCATAGGAGCCAAATCTTGATAGATGTTTATCGAGACTCCCTTGTACAATGCTCCATTCGGCAAGCGCGCTTTAGCTACAATGTCCTCCTTATCCTGAAAGTGAAGAAAGCGACAGATAATGTCTTTAGGGGGTTCATTGCCTTTTGGTCTTGGGCGCAAAGCCCGGTGAGCTCTCTCCATTACAATTGTTGCTGCACTTTCTAGACCCAGTAGCCCCTCGCAAATTTCCTTAACCACATCTGAAGGGTCTAGGGGGGAATCGAGGTCAGGAACCCCTCTAAATCGTAAATTATTTCTTTGTCCCCTATTTTAAGGTCTTCCAAAGCATTAAATGCTTCATTTAGGCGCACTTGGCATTTTTGCAGGCTGATGGCCGTTGCTTCTTGGAAGTCCAGGATCGCGGCCTGGTTGTTTTCTAGGGTTTCAACCCTACTTCCCACATGTCTGATGTCTTGTCTGAGGGACAACATTTCACACACGAACGGCTCCATAGCTCTCTGTAATGCAGAGTCCAGGTATTTTCTGGAAATCGGGAGATGCTTGCGGTGTTTTAGGTCTTCAACATCGCTGCTTTCTGCCTGGAGATCTGGATCACTATCCTCAGTCTCCTTGTTAGGATCTGGCGCCATCTTAGCTTCCCGGGCTGCACATATTGCCGCAGCTTTTTTAATGAACTTGTCAATGTCCCCACAGTTTGACGATTGTTTGTGGGAGAGGGACGAGTCCCCTGTTCTTTGCTGGCCGATTTTGCCCATGATATATGCCTGGCAGCTATTGTTAGCTCCTAAAAGACCGGGTCCGAGCAGCAGAGCTCAAGCGCACACGTCCATTCAGGTCTGGCACTAGCTCTGCCCCCCGTGCTCATCAACATTCTCACCTGAGTTAAGACGATTACTGAAATGATCTCAGCAGGTCCTTTAATGACAGCAATGAAATGCAGTGGAAAGTTTTTTTGGGGATTAAGTTAATTATTTAAGTTAATAATTTTCATGGCAAAGAAGGACTATGCAATTCATCTGATCACTCTTCATAACATTCTGGAGTATATGCAAATTGCTATTATAAAAACTTAAGCAGCAACTTTTCCAATTTCCAATATTTATGTAATTCTCAAAACTTTTGGCCACGACTTGTCTTAGCCAAATAAAAAATAAATAAAAAAAGTAAAAAAAAAAAGACTTTTTTCGCTATTTCTCTGCTCATAATAATAAAAAAAAAACACAGTAATTTATTAAATCAGTCAAGAAAATATTTACGCTATGTGTCTTGGAAAAAATAAAGCCAAAACAGTTATAATATGCAAAGCACTTGTAAAGATATAACTATTTAAAACAGTGCATACCAGAACTGTAAATTTTGAAGTGGACACTGGGGCATCAATGACCCTTGGTCATAAAAAGGTTAATGAACTTTGAGTATTTTTGTGTGTGAAAATTCACCTGCTGGGAGAATTTTAAAATCACAGCATTTCAACTGAATTTCTACTGGGGGGGGGGGGGGGGATTCACAGCGCCATTTTCAATTCCGTTATAGCTTTCCATTATAATATTCTTGTAACCGAAAATAACGGAGTTGTTATACAGTACAGACCAAAAGTTTGGACACACCTTCTCATTCAAAGAGTTTTCTTTATTTTCATGACTATGAAAATTGTAGATTCACACTGAAGGCATCAAAACTATGAATTAACACATGTGGAATTATATACATAACAAAAAAGTGTGAAACAACTGAAAATATGTAATATTCTAGGTTCTTCAAAGTAACCACCTTTTGCTTTGATTACTGCTTTGCACACTCTTGGCATTCTCTTGATGAGCTTCAAGAGGTAGTCACCTGAAATGGTTTTCACTTCACAGGTGTGCCCTGTCAGGTTTAATAAGTGGGATTTCTTGCCTTAAAAATGGGGTTGGGACCATCAGTTGCTATGTGAAGAAGTCAGGTGGATACACAGCTGATAGTCCTACTGAATAGACTGTTAGAATTTGTATTATGACAAGAAAAAAGAAAAACAAGAGGTCATCATTACTTTAAGAAATGAAGGTCAGTCAGTCTGAAAAATTGGGAAAACTTTGAAAGTGTCCCCAAGTGCAGTCACAAAAACCATCAAGCTCTACAAAGAAACTGGCTCACATGCGGACCGCCCCAGGAAAGAAAGACCAAGAGTCACCTCTGCTGCGGAGGATAAGTTCATCCGAGTCACCAGCCTCAGAAATCACAGGTTAACAGCAGCTCAGATTAGAGACCAGGTCAATGCCACACAGAGTTCTAGCAGCAGACACATCTCTAGAACAACTGTTAAGAGGAGACTGTGTGAATCAGGCCTTCATGGTAGAATATCTGCTAGGAAACCACTGCTAAGGACAAGCAACAAGCAGGAGAGACTTGTTTGGGCTAAAGAACACAAGGAATGGACATTAGACCAGTGGAAATCTGTGCTTTGGTCTGTTGAGTCCAAATTTGAAATCTTTGGTTCCAACCACCGTGTCTTTGTGCGACACAGAAAAGGTGAACGGATGGACTCTACATGCCTGGTTCCCACCGTGAAGCATGGAGGAGGAGGTGTGATGGTGTCGGGGTGCTTTGCTGGTGACACTGTTGGGGATTTATTCAAAATTGAAGGCATACTGAACCAGCATGGCTACCACAGCATCTTGCAGCGGCATGCTATTCCATCCGATTTGCGTTTAGTTGGACCATCATTTATTTTTCAACAGAACAATGACCCCAAACACACCTTCAGGCTGTGTAATGGCTATTTGACCATGAAGAAGAGTGATGGGGTTCTGCATCAGATGACCTGGCCTCCACAGTCACCGGACCTGAACCCAATCAAGATGGTTTGGGGTGAGCTGGACAGCAGAGTAAAGGCAAAAGGGCCAACAAGTGCTAAGCATTTCTGGGAACTCCTTCAAGACTGTTGGAAGACCATTTCAGGTGACTACCTCTTGAAGCTCATCAAGAGAATGCCAAGAGTGTGCAAAGCAGTAATCAAAGCAAAAGGTGGCTACTTTGAAGAACCTAGAATATGACATATTTTCAGTTGTTTCACACTTTTTTGTTATGTATATAATTCCACATGTGTTAATTCATAGTTTTGATGCCTTCAGTGTGAATCTACAATTTTCATAGTCATGAAAATAAAGAAAACTCTTTGAAAGACAAGGTGTGTCCAAACTTTTGATCTGTACTGTACCAGAAACCGAACGTAAGCATTTCCATTTTAATCCGTCCTCTATGTATCTGTTCCATTAGATTAGCTATTTTAGCAGTAGAAGGCACACGACGGCTGGTGTCAGGACGACTTTCTGGACTCTGATGCCATCACTGATGCAGAGATAATTTGTTTTGGTTATCATTCCTGTATTGTTGTTAGACACAATGCCAAAATCACAGTAGCTTTGTGTTGCGCAACCCCGAAAAGGCATATACAGATGAAAAATCTCCTGCAGAGATATTATGGTTACGCAAGTAAATACCTTTCTGCTTGCCATGGTCTCCACACCACATCTACACACAGAAATGGTTAATATTTCTACAACTACATGTCAACGGAATCACGAGACAGAGAATGGCCCAGATTTTCTAATCCTGTAGATGGGGTAAATTTATGCTGCATTTACACGCAGCAATAGAGGCTTCCTTACTGGCGATTGGCTGTTTGTTAGTGGAGGTGATGAACTGCATTTACAGGCAGAGATCACCTCTACAGTATGAGGACACAAGATGACTACTGCTATTGCTTGTCCACATACAGCTGCATTGTTTGGGGGCAGCAGAATGCTGTTTAGAACAGCACGATCTGCTGATCGGGAATGATGATTGAGGTTTCCGCACCGAAGATAACCTTATGAACGAGGCTTCACTTTGGGCCTATTTGACTAACTGCTCAACTATCTAACCAGGGGAAGGGACCAGCCCACCACCCTGTCACCCTAGGATAAAGAAGCTTCAGTTACTATGTGTTGCCAACACATAACCAGTTGGATTTAAACTTCACAGAAAAGAGAACTTTAGCAATAAATGACAACATTTAACTCTTGTAGCATGAAATGACCCTTGAAGTGCTCTGTGCCTTCATCTGGATCCTATTCCTTATCCAATTACATTTGATAGTTAGTTAGCTCATAAACCATTGAAAAGCAATT
This sequence comes from Bufo gargarizans, assembly GCF_014858855.1. Taxonomy (NCBI): domain Eukaryota; kingdom Metazoa; phylum Chordata; class Amphibia; order Anura; family Bufonidae; genus Bufo; species Bufo gargarizans. Next base: position 718,432,157 of record NC_058081.1, read on the forward strand.
TAAGGTGTTTGCTTAGATTAGATAACACAACTCAGAAATCTCAGAAAACAGGAGTGTTAACTCTACTCCATAGTATATATAATACAGATAGTTAGTGGGAGATAGTCAGTGTAGGTTAGATAGTGATATAGTGTAGCTGAGGTTCCAGTGCAGGGTGTTAGGTAGTGTGATAGGAATTACTGTGCAGACATCACAGACATAGTGCTGTGATGTCACAACAATACATAATGCACCTATCACTAATAAGTAGTCAGACCTGTTAAAATGTGAAGTTGCACGTATTGCACCAAAATATTTGCCAAATTAGTGCCGATTTGCGCAATCGCAAAAATAATGACTGGATATCACAAATTCTAGAATTTGCTAATTTATTGCCAATATTATGTGTGAATATTGTGCATGCACTGATTGCACTCTCTGTGGCACATGCGTGTGATTTCAGGGACAGGAATCAGAACAGTGATTCAGGCCTCATGCACACAACAGTATTTTTTCACGGTCCGTGAAACTCACATCCGACAGTATATTCTAACACAGAAGCGTTCCCATGGTGATGGTGACGCTTCAGGTTAGATTATACAAAAAAACTGTGTACATGACTGCCCCCTGCTGCCCCCCCTCCCCCCGTAGTTAACACATTGGTGGCCAGTGCGGCCCCCCCCCTCCCTCCCCTGTAGTTAACTCTTTGGTGGACAGCCCCCCTCCCTCCCCTGTAGTTAACTCTTTGGTGGACAGCCCCCCTCCCTCCCCTGTAGTTAACTCATTGGTGGCCAGTGGGCCCCCCTCCCCTGTAGTTAACTTGTTGGTGACCATCCCCCCCTCCCTCCCCTCTAGTTAACTCATTGGTGGCCAGTGGGCCCCCCCTCCCTCCGCTGTAGTTAACTTGTTGGTGGCCAGTGGGCCCTCTCCCCTCCCTCCCCCTCCTAATTAAAATCTCCCCCCTATCATTGGTGGCAGTGGAGAGTACCGATCGGAGTCCCAGTTTAATCGCTGGGGCTCCGATCGGTAACCATGGCAACCGGGACGCTACTGCAGTCCTGGTTGCCATGGTTACGTAGCAATTTGTAGAAGCATCATACTTACCTGCTGGCTGCTGCGATGTCTGTGTCCGGCCGGGAGCTCCTCCTACTGGTAAGTGACAGGTCTGTGCGGTGCATTGCCTAATGATCTGTGTAGGAGGAGCTTCCGGCCGGACACAGACATCGCAGCTTGCAGGTAAGTATGATGCTTCTACAAATTGCTAAGTAACCATGGCAACCAGGACTTTAGTAGCGTCCCGGTTGCCATGGTTACCGATCGGAGCCCCAGCCTCACAGACCACTACGTCACAGCTGTGAGATCCCTGCAGGATTCAGAGAATGGAGGACACTCAGGGGCCCCTGAGCCAGGTGACCCCTTCCAGAATGAGGATGATGAACTGGGAGGAGGACAGCCTGCTGGGGCTTGCAGTCCTCTAGCTGGATATAACTCTGTCTCTATGCCATCCCAAAATGGTCTGGACCAACTAATGCTCAGTAACCCGGACTTATATTTTCGGCTGCTGGAGGCACGTCGGGCAGAGCGCCAGGCTGAGCGCGAGGCTGCAGAACGGGAAGCTGTCCACAGGCATGAACTGGACATGGCCCGAGTACAGCTTCAGGGGTCCGACCGGCATGCTACATCCACAGGCCCATCCCTGATGGTCAAGCCAAAACTGCCTGTGATGGAGTCTAAGAACTGTGACATTGATCTTTTCCTGCATGCTTTTGAAACCTCATGCCAGCAGTACCAGGTCCCAGAGCCACAGTGGGCAGGACATCTAATGTCCGCACTGAAGGGCAAAGCTATGGAGGCCCTGGTCGGACTACCATTAGCAGAGCGTACCAGTTACGCGGTCATCAAAAAGGCTATTCTGGTCAAGTACCAGCTGACTCCAGAGACTTACCGTTTACGGTTCCGGTCCCTGCGGAGAGGGCCCGGAGATACTTTTATGGACCATCTGGGCAAGTTGCAGACCACCTTCCAACAGTGGTCTGATCCCCTCACAGAGGACACCAAGCAGTCCCTGGCGGATCTGATGGTCGGAGAACAGTTTGTCTCCACGGATGTGCAAAAATATGTATGTGAGCACAAGCCGAAGAGTGCGCGAGAGGCGGCCGATCTAGCCGATGAATACGTCGCCATGCCCAGCACTCGGGCATTCAAAGACACTCTGTCCCGCCTGGGAGGAACCTCTTCATCTGCTTCTTCCTCCTGGCCAGCTTTGTCGGTTCCTGTCCAGCGACCCCTTCACAGGCCTGCACAAAGACCTGAAGGAGTCAAGCCAGCACCAACAGATGTGCGCAAGTGCTATGCGTGCAGCAAGCCAGGACACCTCAGCCACTCGTGCCCAGAGAAGAAGACAGCACCCCCTGGCAAGCTTGCCCGCAACCCATCATCTGTGCTGTTGGTGAATGGAGCTGCAAGACACACCGCAGACAACCTACAGTCGGTTACTGTGGGCAACCGGTGCACCACAGGCTTCCGCGATACAGGAGCCGAAGTCACACTAGTTCGGCCTGAACTAGTGGATGATGCAGACCTTATTCCCGGCAAAAGCCTCACCATCACAGGAGTTGGGGGGGTGAGCCCTAATGTTCCCCTAGCTCGTGTTTTCCTTGATTGGCGGGCTGGGAGTGGAGTAAGGGAGGTGGGAGTCTCTGCGGAGATCCCCACAAATGTTTTATTAGGCACTGACCTAGGACGATTGTTCTCGTGCTACGTGCCCCCTGGAAGCACACAGGACTCACCCGTCCCTATGGAGGTCCCTGGACATACCGAGGTACTGTGCAAGGATGTTTGCGTAACATCAGATAACCTTGGGGATGGACCGCGGGAGGTGGGGTGTGTGGGAGCAGTTCTCCTATGACAGGAGATGTAGAGGGGATGGCGGGTGTATGTACGCAGGTAGCGGACATGTGTTTAACCACCTCCGGACCGCCTAACGCACATGTGCGTTCCGGAGGTGGCAGCGCTGCGCACAGTCACGCATATACGCGTCATCTCGCGAGACGCGAGATGACGCGAGTATGCGCCCGCGCGTGCGCAGTTCGCGCCGACATTTCATCGAGAAGTATTTCGTCAGCAACCTGCCAGCCAATGATCGTGGCTGGCAGGTTGCTGATTTTTAAAAAATCCAATCAAAGTGCCAGATAGCAGATCATATTAGTAAATATGATCTGTTATATGGCTGCCTGCTCCTCTGCTGGTTCTTTTCGTCGGTTGGATCCAGCAGAGGAGCAGGCTACACAGTGAGTACACCAAACACTACACTATAGCCCCTGATCACCCCCCCTGAACCCCAATTAACCCTTTGATCACCCCTTTGATCACCCCTGTCAATCACAAGTGAAAAGAAAAAAGTGATCAGTGCAAACTGTCACTTTTTTTTTTCACTGTTATTGACCGTTAGGTTTTAGGTATAGTTTAGGTCCCTTGGTTAGGTAGTTAGCGATCAGTTAGCGCCCAGCCCACCGCACCGCAGTCCGTTATTCGCTGATTAGCGTATCGCTAATCAGCATTTGTACTTTTATAGTATCTGGAAGTGATCAAAACTGATCACGGTCAGATCTATAATTGTATTAGTGTCACTTTAGTTCGCCCTCCACCCAAAACGCAGTGTTTGCCCGATCAGGCCTGATCGGTCGCCCACACGTGCGTTCGCCCACACCCGCCCCACCGCAGTGACAAAAAAAATTTTTTTTTTGATCACTGCACATTCACTTTACACGCACTGCGGCGATAAAAAAATCTGTTTTGATATTTTTTATCAACCGCAGCGGCCTCCGGTACTTCGCTAGCCTCCCCTTTGTAAGACAGGCTTGCTTTTTTTTTCTTGGGTAGTCTCAGGGAATACCCCTAAATTTAGTTGCCCACATGTCTAACAGGGGGTATTCCTCTGAAGAGGCCTACAGGCTTCTGACCCAGTCGGATGAGGAGTGGGAACCCTCATCTGATGAATCCAGCGGGTCAGAATACGAACCTGTAGAAAGCAGTGGCTCTCTGACCCAAAGTTCGGACGAGGAGGCTGAGGTCCCTGATACCACCAGGCGTACCCGGCCCCGTGTCGCTAGACCGCAGGTTGCGCAGGATCCGCTTCAAGAGCAGCAGAGTGGGGCTGGTGCTGTCGGATTACGTGGTGAGGCATACACCAGCAGCCCAGCCCTCCCTGGACCTAGTACCAGCACTGCCGTACAACCTGGTGAAGTAGCGAGCACCAGAAGGGCAGTTGAAGCTGGTACGGTGGCACGTGCAGTAGTGACCCCGTCGCAGCCACCGCAAAGACGTGCCCGTAGAGCCCCTAGAATCCCAGAGGTGCTGGCAAACCCTGATTGGCAGTCCCCAACTTCAGCCGCACCTGTAGTTTTCCCTTTCACTGCCCAGTCTGGAGTTCGGGTTGAGACGGCTCAGATCGGTTCGGCCCTGGGATTTTTTGAGCTGTTCTTGACTGCGGAGCTTTTAGACATAGTTGTGGCCGAAACAAACAGGTATGCCACACAATTTATCACCGCTAACCCGGGAAGCTTTTATGCCCAGCCTTTCCGGTGGAAACCAGTCCAAGTTTCCGAACTTAAAAGTTTTCTGGGCCTCCTCCTCAACATGGGCCTGACAAAAAAGCATGAATTGCGGTCATATTGGTCCACGAACCCGATTCATCACATGCCCATGTTCTCTGCTGCCATGTCCAGGGCACGTTTTGAGGCCATCCTGCGGTTCCTGCACTTTAGTGACAACACCGCCTCCCGTCCCAGGGGCCACCCTGCTTTTGACCGGCTCCACAAAATTCGGCCCCTCATAGACCATTTCAACCAGAAATTTGCAGATATTTATACCCCAGAGCAAAACATCTGCGTAGACGAGTCCCTGATACATTTTACCGGGCGCCTTGGCTTCAAACAATACATCCCAAGCAAGCGTGCCCGGTATGGGGTCAAATTGTATAAGCTCTGTGAAAGGGCCACAGGCTATACCCACAAATTTCGGGTCTATGAGGGAAAAGATCAGACCCTGGAGCCGGTCGGTTGCCCTGACTACCTGGGGAGCAGTGGGAAGACAGTTTGGGACTTGGTGTCACCCTTATTCGGCAAGGGGTACCATCTTTATGTGGACAATTTTTACACAAGTGTGGCCCTCTTTAGGCATTTGTTTCTAGAACGGATTGGCGCCTGTAGTACCGCGCGAACTAGTCGCGCGGGCTTCCCCCAACGGCTCGTTACCACCCGTCTTGCAAGGGGGCAGAGGGCCGCACTGTGTAACGAAGAACTGCTCGCGGTGAAATGGAGAGACAAGCGTGACGTTTACATGCTCTCCTCCATTCACGCAGACACGACAATACAAATTGAGCGAGCAACCCGTGTCATTGAAAAGCCCCTCTCAGTCCACGACTATAACCTCCACATGGGAGGGGTCGACTTCAATGACCAGATGTTGTCTCCGTATTTAGTTTCCCGACGCACCAGACGCTGGTATAAGAAGGTGTCTGTATATTTAATTCAATTGGCTCTGTACAATAGTTTTGTTCTCTACAGTAAGGCTGGTAGAACTGGATCCTTCCTCAAATTTCAGGAAGAGATCATCGAGAACCTCCTGTATCCAGGAGGTTCCGTGGCCCCAACCACCAGTGTAGTTAGCCGTCTACACGAGCGACATTTCCCCAATGTCGTTCCTGGTACCTCAACCCAACAGTCACCCCAAAAAAGATGTCGTGTCTGTAGCAGGAGTGGAATAAGGCGTGACACCCGCTATTTCTGTCCTGACTGTCCGGACCACCCTGCCCTATGCTTTGGAGAGTGTTTCCGGAAGTTCCACTCACAGGTACACTATTAGCATAGAGATCATCTCACCAGGACAGGCACACAGGGCTATTAGGGCCCATTCACTCACTGCTGCTGCAAACGTCTCCTTTCACATGGGACAAAGTGCATAACGCACTTCGCCACATCTTTGGGCGATTTGCGCTTTGCACATTGACCCATGGGGAAGGAGAGGTTTGTTCTATAAAGGTAAAAAAACAAAAAAAACAAAAAAAAACACACCAGTAAGCAAACACGTTAATGTTCAGTTAAAAAAGTTAAAGATACATGTTCTGTTGCAAAGTTAATAAAATTATTGCGTTGCGGCCTGGTTTTTTCTTTTTTTTTTTTTTTGTCTTTTTACCTTCCAGGTGGACCAACCGATCGATTAGCTGCAGCACCGATGTGCATTCTGACAGAAGCATTGCGCTGCTGTCAGATTACACGCAAGTCGGTGTATGCGGCGCTGCAAGACGGGATTTTCTCCTCTGCAGTGACAGATACGTTTGCCGAGGCATACGAGCTGAGGAGGAGGCGGCGTTCCTATGCTTTGGCAAGCACTTTGTATATATATATATATAAAAAAAAATAAAAAAATACCGGCAATGATTTATTCATCCACATCGATTGATGTGAATGGAGAAATCTGGTTTGCCAGGGCATACGAGCTAAGTGGGTATGGATGTAGGGCGGAGCTCCTATGTCCTGGCAGACGCCTTTCCCCTCCATTTTTTTTTTTTGGCAGAGATTTTTTCATCCACATTGATCGATGCGAATGAAGAAATCTGAGCCGTTCATTTTTTTCTTTCAGCCCAGAGGCTGAACGGAAAAAAAAATCTCATTACCTGTATGCTCAATATAAGGAGAATAGCAGAAACTCCTAATGCTGGCCATACATGTAATGATTGCGGAGACCCTCAAATGCCAGGGCAGTACAAACACCCCACAAGTGACCCCATTTTGGAAAGAAAACACCCCAAGGTATTTGCTGAGGGGCATATTGAGTCCATGAAAGATTTAAATTTTTGTCCTAAGTTAGCGGAAAGTGAGACTTTGTGAGAAAAAAATAAAATAAAAAATTTCCGCTAACTTATGCAAAAAAATAAAAAATTCTATGAACTTGCCAGGCCCCTCATTGGATACCTTGGGGTGTCTTCTTTCCAAAGTGGGGTCACATGTGGGGTATTTATACTGCCCTGGCTTTTTAGGGGCCCTAAAGCGTGAGAAGAAGTCTGGGATCCAAATGTCTAAAAATGCCCTCCTAAAAGGAATTTGGGCCCCTTTGCGCATCTAGGCTGCAAAAAAGTGTGACACATCTGGTATCGCCGTACTCAGGAGAAGTTGGGGAATGTGTTTTGGGGTGTCATTTTACATATACCCATGCTGGGTGAGAAAAATATCTTGGTCAAATGCCAACTTTGTATAAAAAAATGGGAAAAGTTGTCTTTTGCCAAGATATTTCTCTCATCCAGCATGGGTATATGTAAAATGACACCCCAAAACACATTCCCCAACTTCTCCTGAGTACGGCGATACCAGATGTGTGACACTTTTTTGCTGCCAAGGTGGGCAAAGGGGCACATATTCCAAAGTGCACCTTTCAGATTTTGCAGGCCATTTTTTACACATTTTGATTGCAAGGTACTTCTCACACATTTGGGCCCCTAAATTGCCAGGGCAGTATAACTACGCCACAAGTGACCCCATTTTGGAAAGAAGACACCCCAAGGTATTCCGTGAGGGGCATGGCGAGTTCCTAGAATTTTTTATTTTTTGTCGCAAGTTAGTGGAATATGAGACTTTGTAAGGAAAAAAGAGAAAAAAAAATAAATCATCATTTTCCGCTAACTTGTGACAAAAAATAAAAAATTCTAGGAACTCGCCATGCCCCTCACGGAATACCTTGGGGTGTCTTCTTTCCAAAATGGGGTCACTTGTGGCGCAGTTATACTGCCCTGGCAATTTAGGGGCCCAAATGTGTGAGAAGTACCTTGCAATCAAAATGTGTAAAAAATGGCCTGCAAAATCTGGAAGGTGCACTTTGGAATATGTGCCCCTTTGCCCACCTTGGCAGCAAAAAAGTGTGACACATCTGGTATCGCCGTACTCAGGAGAAGTTGGGGAATGTGTTTTGGGGTGTCATTTTACATATACCCATGCTGGATGAGAGAAATATCTTGGCAAAAGACAACTTTTCCCATTTTTTTATACAAAGTTGGCATTTGACCAAGATATTTTTCTCACCCAGCATGGGTATATGTAAAATGACACCCCAAAACACATTCCCCAACTTCTCCTGAGTACGGCGATACCAGATGTGTGACACTTTTTTGATGCCAAGGTGGGCAAAGGGGCACATATTCCAAAGTGCACCTTATGGATTTCACCGGTCATTTTTTACAGATTTTGATTGCAAAGTTCTTCTCACACATATGGGCCCCTAAATTGCCAGGGCAGTATAACTACGCCACAAGTGACCCCATTTTGGAAAGAAGACACCCCAAGGTATTCCGTGAGGGGCATGGCGAGTTCCTAGAATTTTTTATTTTTTGTCGCAAGTTAGTGGAATATGAGACTTTGTAAGGAAAAAAGAGAAAGAAAAAAAAATCATCATTTTCCGCTAACTTGTGACAAAAAATAAAAAATTCTAGGAACTCGCCATGCCCCTCACGGAATACCTTGGGGTGTCTTCTTTCCAAAATGGGGTCACTTGTGGCGTAGTTATACTGCCCTGGCAATTTAGGGGCCCAAATGTGTGAGAAGTACCTTGCAATCAAAATGTGTAAAAAATGGCCTGCAAAATCTGAAATGTGCACTTTGGAATATGTGCCCCTTTGCCCACCTTGGCAGCAAAAAAGTGTGACACATCTGGTATCGCCGTACTCAGGAGAAGTTGGGGAATGTGTTTTGGGGTGTCATTTTACATATACCCATGCTGGATGAGAGAAATATCTTGGCAAAAGACAACTTTTCCCATTTTTTTATACAAAGTTGGCATTTGACCAAGATATTTTTCTCACCCAGCATGGGTATATGTAAAATGACACCCCAAAACACATTCCCCAACTTCTCCTGAGTACGGCGATACCAGATGTGTCACACTTTTTTGCTGCCAAGGTGGGCAAAGGGGCACATATTCCAAAGTGCACCTTTTGGATTTCACCGGTCATTTTTTACACATTTTGATTGCAAAGTTCTTCTCACACATTTGGGCCCCTAAATTGCCAGGGCAGTATAACTACCCCACAAGTGACCCCATTTTGGAAAGAAGACACCCAAAGGTATTCCGTGAGGGGCATGGCGAGTTCCTAGAATTTTTTATTTTTTGGCGCAAGTTAGTGGAATATGAGACTTTGTAAGAAAAAATAAAAAAAATAAAATCATCATCATTTTCCGCTAACTTGTGACAAAAAATAAAAAGTTCTATGAACTCACTATGCCCATCAGCGAATACCTTAGGGTGTCTACTTTCCGAAATGGGGTCATTTGTGGGGGTTTTCTACTGTTTGGGCATTGTAGAACCTCACGAATCATGACAGGTGCTCAGAAAGTCAGAGCTGCTTCAAAAAGCGGAAATTCACATTTTTGTACCATAGTTTGTAAATGCTATAACTTTTACCCAAACCATTTTTTTTTTGCCCAAACATTTTTTTTTTATCAAAGACATGTAGAACAATAAATTTGGCGAAAAATTTATATATGGATGTCGTTTTTTTTGCAAAATTTTACAGCTGAAAGTGAAAAATGTCATTTTTTTGCAAAAAAATCGTTACATTTTGATTAATAACAAAAAAAGTAAAAATGCCAGCAGCAATGAAATACCACCAAATGAAAGCTCCATTAGTGAGAAGAAAAGGAGGTAAAATTCATTTGGGTGGTAAGTTGCATGACCGAGCGATAAACGGTGAAAATAGTGTAGTGCCGAAGTGTAAAAAGTGCTCTGGTCATGAAGGGGGTTTCACCTAGCGGGGCTGAAGTGGTTAACTGATTCAAGTTGTGCAAATGTTAAATGTGATGACATTATTGTGCCTGTGTTGCCCGTCACTCGCAGGGCTGCAAAAGCCGCAGCGGAACGATCCATTGGGGAAGAGCAAGTGGAGGTGTCCCCTTCCACCGGTTCGGACCCCGTGGACTTAACCGCGTCAGAGCCTCAGCCACTGTCCCTGTTCGCCACAGGACAGCTGGCTGGGACTTGTAGTGCCGCCTTTGAGCAGGCCCTGCGAGATGACCCGACCTTGGAGCAGCTAAGAGGGTTAGCTGCCAGCCCTCCTACTGAGGGAGACAAATACCGAGTGTGTTGGGACAATGGGAAACTGTATAAGGAGGACATCTCCCACAGTGACAGTAGGGTGGGGCAACTCAAGAGGCAGCTCATTGTACCTGTGCAGTTCAGGGAACAATTACTGCAAGTGGCTCATGAGATCCCCTTAGCTGGTCACCTGGGAATAACCAAAACAAAGTCCTGGGTGATGCAGAATTTTTTCTGACCTGGCCTCGGGGCAGATGTCGCCAAGTACTGCAGGTCCTGCGACACCTGTCAGCGAGTTGGCAAAGCAGGAGACCGTCACCGAGCTCCATTGACTCCCTTACCGATAATTAATGAACCCTTCAGGAGGGTGGCCGTGGACATCATTGGTCCACTGGCCATCCCCAGCAGTTTGGGTAAACGGTTCATATTAACCCTGGTGGATTACGCGACGCGCTACCCGGAAGCAGTGGCGTTATCCTCCATTAGGGCGGACAAGGTTGCAGACGCCCTTCTGGGGATCTTTGCGAGAGTGGGGTTCCCAGCTGAGCTTCTCAGCGACCAAGGACCTCAGTTCATGTCTGAACTAATGCAGGGGCTCTGTAGGAAAATACAGGTGAACCATATCATAGCCAGCCTTTACCACCCACAAACAAACGGCCTCTTTGAGCGCTTCAACGGGACGTTGAAGCAGATGCTGAAGACGTTCGTGGAGGCGCAAGGGAAGGACTGGAACGATATCTACCTCACCTGCTATTTGCCTACAGAGAGGTTCCCCAGGAGTCAACCGGGTTTTCGCCCTTCGAACTCCTGTATGGTCGACGAGTAAGAGGTCCCCTAGACCTAATCAAAGAGTCTTGGGAAGGCAAGGTTGCCGGAACTGAAGTCTCTGTAGTAGACTATGTCGTCAGGTTCCAAGACAAAACGGAGTCGCTTGTAGGTCTGGTACAGGAGAATATGGTGCAGGCCTAAAGCAAACAGAAGCAGTGGTATAACCGCACTGCCCGAGAGAGAATCTACCAGGAGGGGCAGAAGGTCTATGTCCTGCTGCCAATGCGGCAAAACAAACTGCAAGCTGCAAGGGAAGGGCCGTACCCCATTGTCAAATGTCTGAGTAAGGTAAATTATGTGGTGGGCCTTGGAGAGGGAGGTAGGAGACTGAAGACGTTTCACGTCAACATGCTCAAGGAGCATCACGAGAGAACGCCACATGTTATACCGGTTTGCAGCCTGCCCGAAAGGGAGGAGGCCGACCCCCTACTAGATCTGCTAGCTGACACTCGAGAGTTGGAGGTGGACTTAACCCTCAACCCTCAACTCTCGTCCCAGCAGAGATCTCAGCTCTTAGAAGTGTTGACGGCTCACCGTGACACTTTTACAGGGAAACCCGGGAGAACTCACCTTGCAGTCCATCATGTGGACACAGGTACACATGCTCCCACAAAGCAGTCCGCCTACCGTGTCTCAATGGAGGTCCAGGCAGACCTCAGGAGGGAGATCGAGGAGATGAAGCAGCTTGGGGTCATTCAGAAATCCCACAGCGCTTGGGCCTCACCGGTGGTTCTGGTCCCGAAGAAAGATCAGACAACCAGGTTCTGTGTGGATTATCGGAAACTGAATGCCATCACAACCTCGGATGCTTACCCCATGCCCAGGATTGATGAACTGTTAGATAAGTTGGCAGGAGCCAGCTATCTGACAATCATGGACCTGAGCAGGGGGTATTGGCAGATTCCCCTGACCTCGGAGGCTCAGGAGAAGTCGGCCTTCATCACCCCTTTCGGCTTATACGAATTTACTGTAATGCCGTTTGGGATGAAGAATGCACCAGCCACCTTTCAAAGGCTTGTGAATGACTTGCTGGAAGGACTAGAAGAATGTGCTGTCGCCTATTTAGACGACATTGCCGTGTATAGCCCCACGTGGAAGGAGCATCTGGTGCACCTGTCGCAAGTACTGGACAAACTTGCTGCGGCTGGACTAACTGTTAAGCCTAGCAAGTGCCAGCTGGGCATGAATGAGGTCACTTACTTAGGCCACAGAGTAGGAGGAGGCACACTGAGGCCTGAAATAGAGAAGGTGAAAGTCATTACGAGATGGCCAACACCTCTCACCAAGAAACAGGTCATGTCTTTCTTGGGAACGGCCGGGTACTATAGGAAGTTCATCCCGAACTATAGCGCCCTGGCCAAGCCTCTGACAGACTTGACCAAGAAGAAGCTGCCCAGGATGGTGTCATGGACGCCAGAATGCGAGCAAGGCTTCCAGGCCCTGAAGGATGCACTAGCCAGTGCTCCTGTGCTTCAGGCCCCAGATTTCACTCGGAAGTTTGTGGTCCACACGGATGCTTCCGCCTTTGGTCTGGGTGCAGTCCTGAGTCAGGTGAACCAGGCCGGGGAGGAGCATCCTGTACTATACCTGAGCCGTAAGTTACTGGCCAGGGAGACCAGCTACTCCACAATAGAGAAGGAGTGTTTAGCTATTGTGTGGTCTCTGCAAAAGCTACAACACTACCTGTATGGACGCAGTTTCACAGTGATCACCGATCACAATTCCCTCAGCTGGTTGGCACGTCTCGCAGGAGACAATGTGAAACTGCTGAGATGGAGCCTGATTTTGCAGCAGTACAATTTCACCGGGCAGCACAGAAAAGGTAGTTTACATGGAAATGCCGACGGGTTGTCGCGGGAGGGAGAATCGGCCAGAGATGGCTGGGTTGCTGTGGAATAGGCCTGTGGCCATTTCCCCAGGCAACCTTTTAAAAGAGGGAGGTGTGTCGGCATACATACATAATTCCTCTGGGTAGCCATCTTATATGCTTCTGGCCTATGTAAAAAAACAGTGAACTCTCATCTTCCTGAAGCCTGGGTCACCTATGATATAGATGGACACTTTTATTACCACTACTCTGTGAGGCCGGCTATAAAAGGTCATAAAGGCTATACCAGGCCCAGCTCATCCTGTCCTTTAAGATAAGATCAGCTCGCTGTCAAGCCTGGCTGGAGCGTGACGTCATTAATTTCCAGGTCTGGTTTGAGGAGAGCTAATAGCCCTTAATTAGCTCTGGGCATAAAACCAGTCCACTTTCATATTTCATTTATGAATCAACTTATGCCCTTTCTGACACCAGACCCAGGCTCTACAGAGTATTGTGGTTAATTGGGTATCAAATATGACTAGAGGATGTGATTCCGTAGCTGACCTATGGGTGGTAGAAGAACTACAGGTCCCAGCATTACCGTGTGTGGTCTCATTCTGTAGGTAAATAAGTAAGGATCGCAAATATGTATTCTGTATAAAAATATGCCGATGTATCAAGGAGATACGGGCTTAAGTATAATCCTCATTGTAGGAACTGAACTTTGATGGGGTCATAAAACACTTGGAGGCGCATCCCTAGGCTTCACAGTCACTCTGCTGCCATTGGCTGACAGGAGTAAGTCTCCTGCCCATGGGAGAGTTCATAAAAATCCGTGCATAAGGACAGAGGAGAGAGACCCATGGAACATCACCAGACACTTAATTGGAAATTGACGGCATATCCCGGTATCAGAAGAACTTTGAGGGTCTCCCCTGATACATACTGAAAATGGGTTTGCAAGGATTTAAAAAGGACATATGAACGACCATCTGCAACCCTCCAGAGAAACTAAGTATTCTTTCATCTTTTTCCCTTTCATTTGAACTGTCGTGATTATTTATATTGTTATTATTATTCTGTAGATTTATAGTCATTTTCATTAGACTTGTATGCACTGCTTTTTACCTCGTATTAAAGGTTATAAAATCTAAGTGGCCAAGTCTTCCATATTCTAAGCTGCTGAACAATGTACCTTGCCTTTGAAGAGACGTTACCAGGTAGTTAGTTCAATTGCATTTAGGAATTGTAGCTGGGGGTGATTGACTGCGGTTGGTCAGTAAGTGGTATCCGGTTCATCCACTGAACTGTGTGATAGTGAATGACCCGGATAGTCGGCTCGTGGACCGGGAACCCACGTGGTGGCAGTTACCGAAGTATAGTGGGGGGTGTTAGCCGAGTGGTAATACCCCGGTCACGTGAGGTCTCTGTGTGTGCGCAGACTCTGTCACAGACCACTATGTCACAGCTGTGGGATCCGGAGCGATCGGATCCATAGTTCGTGACAGATTCCACTGTAGGTGAGAGTCTGATATGTTGTGGTAGAGAGTTCTAGAGTATGGGGGATGCATGGGAGAAATCATTGTGGGAAGAGGCGATAAGAGGAGAGGAGGAGGTCTTGTGAGGATCGGAGAGTGCGTGTGGGGGTGTATCGGGAAAGTAGCTCAGAGATGTAGGGAGGGGACAGGTTATGGACGGCCTTGTATGTATTTGTTAGTACTTTGAAGTGAATTTGCTGGGCAATGGGGAGCCAGTGAAGGGATTGGTAGAGGGGAGAGGCAGAGGAGTAATAGGGTGAGAGGTGGATTAGTCAGGCAGCAGAGTTGAGGATAGATTGGAGGGGTGCAAGAGTGCTGTTGCAGTAGTCTAGGCGGGAGATGATGAGGGCATGTACAAGCATTTCCGCAGATTCAAAGCTAAGGAAAGCACGGATGCGGGAGATGTTTTTGAGTTGGAGGCGGCAGGTGGTGGAAAGGGCTTGAATGTGCAGTCTGAAGGAGAGGGTGACTCCAAGGTGACTCCAAGGCAGCGGACTTGGTTGATCGGGGAGAGTGTGCAGCCATTAATCGCGATAGATAGGTCTGTTGGAGGGAGGGGGGGGGGGGTTGAGCACTTATCAGTTATTATGCCCCCAGCAGCACTAACTACCCGCTTTGACAAAACACTGGTGGCAGGGCAGGCCAGCACCTTCAAGGCGTAGAGCGCCAGTAGCGCCAGTTTGCGCCATGTGTCCAGCTTGGACTCCCAATAGTTTTAAAGGGTTTCTACCACTTAGGTGTCACATATTTGGCTGTCAGACACTAGCGATCCGCTAGTGTCTGCTCTGGCCAACCATCCTAATATAATTGCTTTTGGGGCGGTGGTTTGGCTAAAAAAACAACTTTTATTAATATGCTAATGAGCCTCTAGGTGCTATGGGGGCGTCATTAGCACCTAGAGGCTCCGTCTACCTTTAGAAACTGCCGTCCCCAGCGCGTCCCTCCAGCCCGCCCATCTCCTCCTGAATGCGATCCTCGTATGTATTCTGCGCATGCGCAGTAAATGTCTGACAGCTTCCCTGCTCAGACATCTCCACTGCGCCTGTTCCTCGGAGCACTATGGCGTCATCGCGCAGGTGCAGTGGAGATGTCTGAGCAAGGAAGCGGTCAGACATTCACTGCGCATGCGCAGAATACATACGAGGATCGCATTCAGGAGGAGATGGGCGGGCTGGAGGGACGCGCTCGGCGGCGGCAGTTTCTGAAGGTAGACGGAGCCTCTAGGTGCTAATGACGCCCCCATAGCACCTAGAGGCTCATTAGCATATTAATAAAAGTAGTTTTTTTAGCCAAACCACCGCCCCAAAAGCAATTATATTAGGATGGTTGGCCAGAGCAGACACTAGCGGATCGCTAGTGTCTGACAGCCAAATATGTGACACCTAAGTGGTAGAAACCCTTTAAGGCACAGAGGGATCATTGAGGATACTGACACAGTCTGCTAAATACTCCTTCACCATCTTCCAAAACCTTTCCCTCCTTGTGACACTAGGCCGCACATCAGGGTGAAGGTACTGGCGGGGTGCCATGAAACTGTCCCAGGCCTTGGAGAGTGTTTCCCTGCCTTTGTTGGAACTGCTGTATGTTCCCCTCGTCTCCCCTCCTCGGTTGCCCAAGGAACTACGTACTCTGCCGCCAGCGTTGTCAGCTGGAAAATTGTTGGAGCAATTTTTCCGCAAGGACCTTCTGTTATTGAACTATTTTGCTTGTCCTCTCCCCCACAGAAATGAGAGAAGAGAAGTTAGCTTTGTATCGGGGGTCAAGAAGGGTGAACAAAGTAAGCGGTGTTGACCAAAATGCGTATAACCAGAGGGTCACAGGAAAGGCAGCATAACATAAAGTCAGCCATGTGTGACAGAGTCCCAGCAGACAAGACTTTGCTGTCCTCATCAGGAGGATTGCTCTCAATCTCCTCATCCTCTTGCTCCTCTTCAACCCATCCACGCTGAACAGATGGAATAAACCTGCTGTGGGTACTACCCTCTGTAGCGAAGGCAAGCATCTCAGGCTCCTCCTCCTCATCATCATTAGTGATGTCCCGAACTATTCGCCGGCGAACAGTTCACGGCGAACATGGCTTTTTCCCGTTCGCCGCAGCGGAAGAACATATACGATGTTTGGTCCGCCCCCTATACATCATCATTGAGCAAACTTTGACCCTGTACCTCACAGTCAGTAGACACATTCCAGCCAATCAGCAGCAGACCCTCCCTCCCAGACACTCCCACCTCCTGGAAAGCATCCATTTTAGATTCATTCGGAAGCTGCATTCTTAGTGAGAGGAGGGACAGTGTAGCTGCTGCTGATTAAATAGGGAAATTGATAGCTAGGGCAGTGTTCTGTGTTCACAGACTCATCTGCTGTAAGGACAAGGTCCTGACAGCACCCCAAAAAGCCCTTTTTAGGGCTGGTACATCAGTCTGATTTTTATTTATATTTATATATATATATATATATATATATATATATTGCAGTTGCCTGCCGTGTGTGAGAGGCTGCAGGCCTACAGACTGAACTGTGTGCACACCATTCATACAGGGTGTCACAATACCTTGCAGATACAAAGGCTATTTTTTTTTTCTCTGTGATGTTATCGCAGTTGCAAGCCAGTGTTTGTCAGGCCCACAGACTGTACTGTGGCTACTGGCCAGGCCACCACTCATACCGTTACAGGGTATCACAATACCTTGCAGATAAAAAAAGTTAATTTATTTTTTCTCTGTGATATAATCGCAGTTGCAGGCCAGTGAGTGTTCGGCCCACAGACTGTACTGTGGCCACTGGCCAGGCCACCACTCATACCGTTACAGGGTGTCACAATACCTTGCAGATAAAAAAAGTAAATTTATTTTTTCTCTGAGATATAATCGCAGTTGCAAGCCAGTGTGTGTCAGGCCCACAGACCGTACTGTGGCCAATGGCCAGGCCACCACTCATACCGTTACAGGGTGTCACAATACCTTGCAGATAAAAAAAGTAAATTTATTGTTTCTCTGTGGTACAATCGCAGTTGCAAGCCAGTGAGTGTCTGGCCCACAGACTGTACTGTGGCCACTGGCCAGGCCACCACTCATACCGTTACAGGGTGTAACAATACCTTGCAGATAAAAATAGTCAGTTAATTTTTTCTCTGTGATATAATCGCTGTTGCAAGCCAGAGAGTGTCTGGCCCACAGATTGTACTGTGGCCACTGGCCAGGCCACCACTCATACAGTTACAGGGTGTCACAATACCTTGCAGATAAAAAAAGCAAATTTATTTTTTCTCTGAGATATAATCGCAGTTGCAAGCCAGTGAGTGTCTGGCCCACAGACTGTACTGTGTGCACACCATTCATACAGGGTGTCACAATACCTTGCAGATAAAAAAAAAATCAATTTATTCTTTCTCTGTGATATAATCACAGTTGCAAGCCAGTGTGGGTCAGGCCCACAGACTGTACTGTGGCCACTGGCCAGGACACCACTCATACCGTTACAGGGTGTCACAATACCTTGCAGATAAAAAAAGTCAATTTATTTTTTTCTCTGTAATAAATATAATCGCAGTTGCAAGCCAGTGTGTGTCAGGCCCACAGACTGTACTGTGGCTACTGGCCAGGCCACCACTTAGACCGTTGCAGGGTGTCACAATTCCTTGCAGATAAAAAAAATCTATCAATTTTTTATCTGTAATAAATATAATCGCATTTGCAAGTCAGTGTGTGTCAGGCCCACAAACTGTACTGTGGTCACTAGCCAGGCCACCACTCATACCGTTACAGGGTGTCACAATACCTTGCAGATAAAAAAAGTCAATTTATTTTTTCTCTGTAATAAATATAATTGAAGTTGCAAGCCAGTGTTTATGTTAGGCCCACAGACTGTACTGTGGCTACTGGCCAGGCCACCACTCATACCGTTGCAGGGTGTCACAATACCTTGCAGATAAAAAAAATCAATTTACTTTTTTCTCTGTAATAAATATAATTGCAGTTGCAAGCCAGTGTGTGTCAGGCCCACAGTCTGTACTGTGTTCACTGGCCAGGCCACCACTCATACCGTTACAGGGTATCACAAAACCTTGCAGATAAAAAAAAGTCAATTTATTTTTTCTCTGTAATAAATATAATGTCATGCCGGACTGGATCTCAGACATACAGATAAACCAGCAAACCAGACTCTAGGCGAGAAGCAGGGGAAGGGTCACCTCCGAGCAAATCCCTGACTTCTCTCCCTGTTCTGCTCTGCCCACATTCAAACCTTGATGGTAGGAATGAAGTGTACTCGTGCCTTGGCTAAAACACCCTAGATTCCCTGAGATGGTGAAAAGGGGAATAGGAGCAGCCTGCTCACAGAGAACCTGGATGGGAGAGATGACACCAACACAACCAAGATAGCAAACAACAAAAACTGAAACAACACTTATCTTTTCTGAGCTGGAACAGACAACCTTCCCTCCTTGCTTCCAAGGCCAGAATGATTTCTATAACCCGTTCAGAGCACTAGGATAGAGTGCTATTTAAACTAATGACCCCACCCAGTGCACCCGATGGGAGGCGGATCCAGCACGGCTCCAAAACAGAACACTACACACGTGCTGCTATTCTGGCTGACCTCCGTACATAGTCAGAGCAGGACATGAAAGTACCCCCCCTTCTACGGGTGACCTCCAGACACCCCGGACCAATCTTATACAGATGGGATCTATGAAAATCCCTCACCATTGACATCCAGCACCGGAACCCACATCCTCTCCTCAGGGCCGTATCCCCTCCAGTGTACCAGGTAGTGAAGGGAACCCTGAATAATTCTAGAGTGGAGAATCCTGGAGATCTCGAACTCCAAGTTTCCATCGACCAGAACCGGAGGAGGAGACAATGGCAATGGTTCCACCGGTTTCACATATTTTTTCAGTAAAGTCCTGTGGAACACATCATGGATCCTCCAAGTCTGCGGAAGCTCCAGCCGAAATGCTACAGAATTGATCACCACAGATATTTTGTACGGACCAATAAATATTGGACCAAGTTTCCAAGATGGCCCTCTCAATTTGATATTTTTAGTGGACAACCACACCAGATCACCCACACAGGTCCGGACCAGTCACATGTCTCTTGTCAGCCATTCATTTATACCTCTCGACCTTCTTCTCCAAATTCCCTTGGATCCTCCGCCAGATGGAGGATAAGGCAGAAGAAAATCTCTCCTCCTCTGGCATCCCAGAGGAATCAGTCCCAGAAAAGGTACCAAACTGAGGATGAAAACCGTATGCGCCAAAAAACAGCGACTTACCCGTGGACTCCTGCCTACGGTTATTCAATGCAAACTCTGCTAGGGACAAGAATGAGGACCAGTCCTGCTGATTCTCAGTCACAAAGCACCTCAAGTAGGTCTCCAGGTTTTGATTAGTACGCTCCGTCTGACCATTCGACTGCGGATGAAAAGCAGAAGAGAATGAAAGTTGAATGCCAAGCCGAGAGCAGAACGCCCTCCAAAACCTAGAGACAAACTGCTTTCCCCTATCAGAGACCACATCCGAAGGAATACCATGCAATTTCACAAAATTATCCACAAAAATCTGCGCAAGAGTCTTGGCGTTAGGCAGACTAGTTAATGATATAAAGTGAGCCATTTTGCTGAAACGGTCAACTACCACCAAAATCACTGTTCTCCCGGAGGAACTCGACAGATCCGTAATAAGATCCATAGACAAGTGCGTCCAAGGACGAGACGGAATAGACAATGGAAGAAGCGAACCAGCCGGTCGAGTATGAGCAACCTTTGACCGAGCACAGGTTTCACAAGCTGTCACGTAATCCTCAATGCTCTTACGTAACCCTGGCCACCAGAACCTCCGGGACACCAGATCACAGGTGGATTTACCACAAGGATGTCCAGCAAGGACAGTATTGTGATGTTCCTTGAACACCTTGTATCACAGGCCCTCAGGAACAAACAACCTCCCTGGGGGACAAGAACCAGGAGCCCCCTCCTGGGCTCCCAACACCTCCATCTCCAATTCAGGGTACAGAGCGGAGACCACCACCCCATCCACTAAAATCGGCACAGGATCCTCTGAATCACCTCCCCCAGGAAAACTGTGAGACAAGGCATCTGCCTTGACATTCTTAACCCCTGGGCGAAAGGCAACCACCAAATTGAACCTGGTAGAAAACAGTGACCTTCTGGCCTGTCTAGGGTTCAGACGCTTAGCAGATTGCAGGTAAGCCAAATTCTTATGGTCTGTATATGCCGTAACGGGGTGAGACGCCCCCTCCAACCAGTGACGCCATTCCTCAAAGGTCAACTTGATAGCCAACAACTCTCTATCTCCAACATCATAATTCCTCTCGGCGACCGAGAGCTTCTTGGAGAAAAAAGCACACGGGACCCATTTGCCAGGGAATGAACCCTGTGACAGCACTGCTCCAACCCCCACTTCTGATGCATCAACCTCCACTATGAATGGCTAAGACTAGTGTTGAGCGCGAATATTCGAATTGTGAATTTTTTTCTCGAATATCGCAATTTCGAGATTTCGCGAATATTTTGAATATCGTTCTATATATTCGCGAATTCGAATATTCTTTTTTTTTTTTTTATTATTATATTTTTTTCTTTCCCACTTCTCTAAAGTTGTTCTTACCTGTCCTTTGGATTCCTGGCTTCCTTGCTGCTCCAGTCAGTGGCGTTTTCAACTTACTGCTATATTCCATATTAGCTAAATTACAATCTAATCTATATGTGTATTTTACGAAATTTCGCAAATTGCGATGCGAGTAATATAACACGAAATAATCGCATGAAGATTTCAATTTAGCACTGCTATATTCCATATTCTAGCCTAATATGGAATATAGCTGTGCTAAGTTAGCACTGCTATATTCCATACTAGGCTAGAATATGGAATATAGCAGTGCTAAGTTAAAATCTTCATGCGATTATTTCGTGTTATATTACTCGCATCGCAATTTCGACTTTTGCAAATGTTCTTAATATTGCTCTAACTTCGTCGTTTAGAATATTACAAATATTCTAAAAGATGAAGTTAGAGCAATATTACGAAATTTCGTAAAATACACATATAGATTGTAATTTAGCTTATATAGTGCTATAATCCCTTTTTTTTCCTCTAATTTTTTTTGCCTCTTCTGAACTTAAGTTTTGTAAAATATGTACACTATTAAAAAATATTACTATAGCAGTATATTAGCTTAAATACAATCTATGTGTATTTTACGAAATTTCGTAATATTGCTCTAACTTCATCTTTTAGAAATTTCGTAATATTGCTCTAACTTCGTCTTTTAGAATATTCGTAATATTCTAAAAGACGAAGTTAGAGCAATATTAAGAACATTTGCAAAAGCCGAAATTGCGATGCGAGTAATATAATACGAAATAATCGCATGAAGATTTCAACTTAGCACTGCTATATTCCATATTCTAGCCTAGTATGGAATATAGCAGTGCTAACTTAGCACAGCTATATTCCATATTAGGCTAGAATATGGAATATAGCAGTGCTAAGTTGAAATCTTCATGCGATTATTTCGTATTATATTACTCGCATTGCAATTTCGGCTTTTGCAAATGTTCTTAATATTGCTCTAACTTCGTCTTTTAGAATATTACGAATATTCTAAAAGACGAAGTTAGAGCAATATTACGAAATTTCGTAAAATACACATAGATTGTATTTAAGCTAATATACTGCTATAGTAATATTTTTTAATAGTGTACATATTTTACAAAACTTAAGTTCAGAAGAGGCAAAAAAAAATTTGAGGAAAAAAAAGGGATTATAGCACTATATTAGCTAAATTACAATCTATATGTGTATTTTACGAAATTTCGTAATATTGCTCTAACTTCGTCTTTTAGAATATTCGTAATATTCTAAGAGACGAAGTTAGAGCAAATCACGAAATTTCGTAAAATACACATATTAGCCTAGCCATAGTCAATTAGCATAGGAACATTGCCTTATACTATCAAGATAAATAATCGCAATACGCGAAAAAAAATCGTATATTATTCGCGATAATTGGAATAATTACGAATATTCGATTTCAACGAATATAACACGAATATTCATTCGAATATTCGCGAAATATCGCGAAATAGAATATGGCACCTCCCGCTCATCACTAGCTAAGACACATCCGGCTGCACCAGAATGGGAGCAGACGCAAAACGCTCCTTAACCCCTTA
This sequence comes from Bufo gargarizans, assembly GCF_014858855.1. Taxonomy (NCBI): domain Eukaryota; kingdom Metazoa; phylum Chordata; class Amphibia; order Anura; family Bufonidae; genus Bufo; species Bufo gargarizans. The sequence goes on from NC_058081.1 coordinate 718,454,585, forward strand.
AGGACTCAGCCCTATTTCACCTTAAGGACTTGGCCATTTTTTGCAAATCTGACCAGTGTCACTTTAAGTGCTGATAACTTTAAAACGCTTTGATTTATCCAGGCCGTTCTGAGATTGTTTTTTCGTCACATATTGTACTTCATGACACTGCAAAAATTGGGTCAAAAAAGTGAATTTTTTTGGATAAAAAAATACCATATTTACCAAAAATTTTTAAAAATTTGCAAATTTCAAAGTTTCAGTTTCTCTACTTCTGTAATACATAGCAATACCCCAAAAAATGTTGATGACTTTACATTCCCCATATGTCTACTTCATGTTTGCAGCATTTTGGGAATGATATTTTATTTTTTGGGGATGTTACAAGGCTTAGAAGTTTAGAAGCAAATCTTGAAATTTTTCAGAAATTTACAAAAACCCAATTTTTAGGGACCACTACAGGTCTGAAGTCACTTTGCGAGGCTTACATAATAGAAACTGCCCAAAAATGACCCCATTCTATAAACTACACCCCTCAAGGTATTCAAAACTGATTTTACAAACTTCGTTAACCCTTTAGGTGTTGCACAAGAGTTATTGGCAAATGGGGATGAAATTTGAGAATTTCATTTTTTTGCCTAATTTTCCATTTTAACCCATTTTTTCTACTAACAAAGCAAGGGTTAACAGCCAAACAAGACTGTATCTTTATTGCCCTGACTCTGCCGTTTACAGAAACACCCCATATGTGGCCGTAAACTACTGTACGGGCACACAGTAGGGCGTAGAAGGAAAGGTGCGCCGTATGGTTTTTGGAAGCCAGATTTTGCTGGACTTGTTTTTTGACACCATGTCCCATTTGAAGCCCCCCTGATGCACCCCTAGAGTAGAAACTCCATAAAAGTGACCCCATCTAAGAAACTACACCCCTCAAGGTATTCAAAACTGATTTTACAAACTTTGTTAACCCTTTAGGTGTTGCACAAGATTTAATGGAAAATAGAGATACAATTTCAAAATTTCACTTTTTTGGCAGATTTTCCATTTTAATATTTTTTTTCCAGTTACAAAGCAAGGGTTAACAGCCAAAAAAACCTCATTATTTATGGCCCTGATTCGGTAGTTTACAGAAACACCCCATATGTGGTCGTAAACCGCTGTACGGGCACATGGCAGGGCGCAGAAGGAAAGGAATGCCATACGGTTTTTGGAAGGCAGATTTTGCTGGACTGGTTTTTTGACACCATGTCCCATTTGAAGCCCCCCTGATGCACCCCTAGAGTAGAAACTCCATAAAAGTGACCCCATCTAAGAAACTACACCCCTCAAGGTATTCAAAACTGATTTTACTAACTTTGTTAACCCTTTAGGTGTTGCACAAGATTTTATGGAAAATAGAGATACAATTTCAAAATTTCGCTTTTTTGGCAGATTTTCCATTTTAATATATTTTTTCCAGTTACAAAGCAAGGGTTAACAGCCAAAAAAAACTCATTATTTATGGCCCTGATTCTGTAGTTTACAGAAACACCCCATATGTGGTCTTAAACCGCTGTACGGGCACACGACAGGGCGCAGAAGGAAAGGAATGCCATACGGTTTTTGGAAGGCAGATTTTGCTGGACTGGTTTTTTGACACCATGTCCCATTTGAAGCCCCCCTGATGCACCCCTAGAGTAGAAACTCCATAAAAGTGACCCCATTTTAGAAACTACGGGATAGGGTGGCAGTTTTGTTGGTACTAGTTTAGGGTACATATGATTTTTGGTTGCTCTATATTACACTTTTTTGTGCGGCAAGGTAACAAGAAATAGATTTTTTGGCACGTTTTTATTTTTTGTTATTTACAAAATTCATCTGACAGGTTAGATCATGTGGTAATTTTATAGAGCAGGTTGTCACGGACGTGGCGATACCTAATATGTATACAATTTTTTTTATTTATGTACGTTTTACACAATGATTTCATTTTTAAAACAAAAAAAATGTTTTAGTGTCTCCATAGTCTAAGAGCCATAGTTTTTTCAGTTTTTGGGCAATTATCTTAAGTAGGGTCTCATTTTTTGCGGGATGAGATGACTATTTTGGGGTGCATATGACTTTTTGATCGCTTGCTATTACACTTTTTGTGATGTAAGATGGCAAAAAATGGCTTTTTTTACACCGTTTTTATTTTTATTTTTTTACGGTGGTCATCTGAGGGGTTAGGTCATGTGATATTTTTATAGAGCTGGTCGATACGGACGCGTCGATACCTAATATGTATACTTTTTTTTATTTATTTAAGTTTTACACAATGATTTCATTTTTGAAACAAAAAAAATCATGTTTTAGTGTTTCCATAGTCTAAGAGCCATAGTTTTTTCAGTTTTTAGGCGATTATCTTGGGTAGGGTATGATTTTTGCGGGATGAGATGACGGTTTGATTGGTACTATTTTGGCGTACATGCAACTTTTTTGATCACTTTTATTACCTTTTTTGGGAAGTAAGGTGGGCAAAATTTCAATTTTCTCATAGTTTTTATTATTATTTTTTTATGGCGTTCACCGTGCGGGGAAAGTAAAATGACCGTTTTATAGATCAGGTCGTTATGGACGCGGCGATACCTAATATGTGTAGTATATTTTTTATTTTTTATTTTTATTCAGTGATAAATGTGTTTTTTTTTAATCTTAACTTTTTTCACTTTTTTTTAACATTTTATTTTACCCAGACCCACTTGGTTCTTGAAGATCCAGTGGGTCTGATGTCTGTATAATACAGTACAGTACAATATATATTGTACTGCACTGTATTTTACTTACCACTTTGTCTGAACAGATCTCTGCTTTCAGCACAGATCTGTTCAGCACCATGGACAGCAGGATGCCTGAGAGGCGTCCTGTTGCCATGGGAACCTTCCCCGTCTGCTCAGTAGTGTTCAGAACTTCGCAGACGGGGAAGGGTAAGGACGGGGCTTGGGGGGCTGCCTGGGAGCTCTCTCCCTCTCCCATCGGGGGGCTGCAAAGGCACAGCAGCCCCCGATGGGAGAGGGAGCTCCCTGAGCTGTTAACCTTTTCCATACAGCGGTCCGTACGGACCGCTGTATGGAAAGGGTTAAACAGCTGACATCGCATCACCAATGTCAGCCGTTTATACCAGGGTGCCAGCAATGTGCTGGCACCCTGGTATACCCACTAGAAGCCAACGATTATTCAAGGGGAGGCGGGCGGGGGATCGTGATCCCGCCTCCCGCACCGCCCGCCTCCCGCACCTCCCGCACCGCCTCCGACACCGCCCCTGCACCACCCGCCCACATAATATCATTCAGGGGTGCAGGGGGGGTTAATAAAACTTAATTTCTGGCATTTTAACGTTTGATCCCCGCGGATCAGAATCGGCTAAAAGCGCAGCAAACCGCAGGTCTGAATTGACCTGCGGTTTGCTGCGATCGCCGATACGGGGGGGTCACATGACCCCCCTCAGCGTTGTGACAGGATGCCGGCTGAATGATTTCAGCCGAAATCCCGTTCGGATTAACCCCCGGGGCGCCGCAATCCTATTTTAAACTCATGATGTACCGGTACGTCATGGGTCCTTAAGTCCTTAAGGGATTAATAGCCGAAAAGGCCTGCAATGCCTCATCCGACCAGACAGAGTCATCGGCGCCCTTCTTAGTCATATCAGTGAGAGGTTTTACTATGGTAGAATAGTTCAAAATAAATTTTCTATAATAATTTGTAAACCCCAAGAACCGCATCAAAGCTTTCTGATTCTCTGGTCGGTCCCATTCCAGAACCGCCCGGACCTTTTCGGGGTCCATACGAAAACCAGACGGTAATACGGTTCAATTTCCGGAAATTCAAACACGGTCTCAGCGATCCATCCTTTTTTTTTTAGGCTACTTTCACACTAGCGTTCGGCTGTCTACTTGTGAGCTCCGTTTGAAGGGGCTCACGAGCGGACCCGAACGCTTCCGTCCAGCCCTAATGCATTCTGAGTGGACGCGGATCCGCTCAGAATGCATCAGTCTGGCGGCGTTCAGCCTCCGCTCCGCTTAGCAGGCGGACACCTGAACGGTGTCCGCCTGGCCGTGCGGAGGCAAGCGGATCCGTCCAGACTTACAATGTAAGTCAATGGGGACGGATCCGTTTGAAGATGACACAATATGGCTCAATCTTCAAACGGATCCGTCCCCCATTGACTTTCAATGTGAAGTCTGGACGGATCCGTTCAGGCTAATTTTACACTTAGACATTTTTTTACAATATAATGCAAACGGATCCGTTCTGAATGGAGCCACCGTCTGCATTATATGAGTGGATCCATTCAGAACGGATCCGCTCTGAACGCTAGTGTGAAAGTAGCCTTACAAAGAACAAACCTACTGCCACCGGAGACTTAGATGGCCTAATATGACCTTTTGCCAAACTCTCTGCGATATATTTTCGCATGACCTCTCTTTCGGGTTGAGAGAGGTTGTAAAGCCGAGACTTTGGCAACTTAGCCCCAGGAATGAGATTAACTGGACAATCATAGTCACGATGAGGGGGCAATTCCTGAGCCCCACCCTCCGAAAAGACATCCAAAAAATCTGAGAGGTACTAAGGTAAAGCCGTAGTGGACACACCAGAGATAGATGTGCCCAGACAATTATCCAAACAAAACTCACTCCAACCAATGATCTGTCTCGCTTGCCAATCAATAATTGGGTTATGTTTAGTTAACCATGGTAACCCCAAAACTATAGGAGCTGGCAAATCCTTCATGACAAAACAAGACATAATCTCAACATGTGAATTACCCATCCTTAAATGAATACCATGAACAATGTGAGTAATACTCCTTTGAGAAAGAGGGGAAGAATCAATTGCAAAAGCCCAAATCTCTTTCTCTAAAGTGCAAGTACTTAGACCAAAATTTTGAAGAAAAAGGAAGTCAATTAGGTTTACCCCAGCACCACAGTCAAGGAATACTTCAACAAAATTTTCTCTTGACTCTAGCGCCACCCTAGCTGGAAGGAGAAAATGAGAATTGCAGGGAGCTTGCATACCTGCCTGCTCTACCACACCATTCACACCACCAAGAGTCAGGAAAGTTGTTTTTTTTCTTTTTCTCTTCCACCTGCGGTTTAACAAAAATTCCTCCATCGACCAGAGGGCCTGAGAACCGGGCGGCAGAGAAAAGGCCCAGGATTGCGCGTCCCCCTTAAGCAGAGAAATGACTATACCTATCCTCTGACTTTCATCACCAGAAGACGATGGACGCAGCTGAAAATATAATTTGCAAGACTCTCTAAAATGGATAAAATCATCCGTACCCCCTGCAAATCGATCAGGAAGAGCAACCTTAGGCTCCACATAAATTTGACCTCCTCCTGATGCCAGAGCATTCTGATACTGTGTGACTGAACCACGTAGCTCCGCAACCTCTAGGGATAGTCCCTGCATGCAGTTAACTAACGTATCAATTGACGCCATCACAAAAACCGCTGAGCAATGACAGTCTACGTATGGCGGGTTATAATGTCACACCGGACGGGATCTCAGACATACAGATAAACCAGCAAACCAGGCTCTAGGCGAGAAGCAGGGGAAGGGTCACCTCCTAGCAAATCCCTGACTTCTCTCCCTGCTCTGCTTAGCCCACATTCAAACCTTGATGGTAGGAATGAAGTGTTCTTGTGCCTTGGCTAAAACACCCTAGATTCCCTGAGATGGTGAAAAGGGGAATAGGAGCAGCCTGCTCGCACAGAACCTGGATGGGAGAGATGACACCAACACAACCAAGATAGCAAACAACAAAAACTGAAACAGCACGTATCTTTTCTGAGCTGGAACAGACAACCTTCCCTCCTTGCTTCCAAGGCCAGAATGATTTATATAACCCGCTCAGAGCACTGGCATAGAGTGCTATTTAAACTAATGAACCCACCCAGTGCAACTGATGGGAGGCGGATCCAGCACGGCTCCAAAATAGAACACTACACACAAGCTGCTATTCTGGCTGACCTCCGTACATAGTCAGAGCAGGACATGACATATAATCGCAGTTGCAAGCCAGTGTGTGTCAGGCCCACAGACTGTACTGTGGTCACTGGCCAGGCCACCACTCATACCGTTACAGGGTGTCACAATACCTTGCAGATAAAAAAAGTCAATTTATTTTTTCTCTGTAATAAATATAATCACAGTTGCAAACCAGTGTGTGTCAGGCCCACACAGACTGTACTGTGCCCACTGCCCACCACTCATATAAGGGTGGCACAGTACATTGCACGCATAGTACCACTTATTTTTGAAAAAAAGACAGGCAGATGCAGGCCACCCGGCAGGGGCCGTCGTGGTGCTGTGATTTCCACTGGCCCTGGAATAATGCCCAGTGTTCAGAGGCCACATACCCTGAACCCCAAACATTCTGAGGACATAGTTGACTGGCTTACACAGGACACCCAATCTTCAACAGCTTCCGCTAAGAACCTTGACGCACCATCCTCCTCCAGCTCAGCTTCAGTCACCTGCTCTCAAGTTACCACTCTCCCGCCCGCCGCCACCACCACCACTACCACCACAGCCTCTTCACTTGATCCGTCAGAGGAGTTATTTACACATCAGTTGGATGAAATTAGTGATGCAGAACCATTATTGCCAGAGGATGTAGATAACAGGGATATGTCTCAGTCAGGCAGCATTACACACATGGACGTACAATGTGATGATAATGATGATGATGTTGTACCCGCTGCTGCTTCCTTTGCTGAGGAGTCAGATACAAGTGAAGTGGTTGATGATGACGATGTGTCCGTGGATGCCACGTGGGTTCCTGCTCGAAGAGAAGAAGAAGAGGGGGAAAATTCAGAAGGGGAGACAGAGAGAAGGAGGAGACGAGTTGGAAGCAGGGGGAGGTCGTCGCAAGGAGCTAGTGGCACAGTCAGACAGCATTTATCGGCACCTGGGGTCAGCCAGACAGTACGCCAATCAACGCATGCTGTTGCCACCACCAGGATGAATTGCAAAGCTCAGCAGTGTGGCATTTTTTTGTGTGTCTGCCTCTGATAACAGCAATGCCATTTGCAACCTGTGCCAAAAGAAACTGAGTCGTGGGAAGTCCAACAACCACCTCGGTACAACTGCTTAGCGAAGGCACATGATCTCACATCACAAACGCCAATGGGATCAACACATGAGTACAAGCAGCACACAAACTCAAAGACACCATCCTCCTCCTGGTCCAGCATCTTCAGCCACGTCAACCACTGCTATCCTCCTTGCCCCCTCCCAACCACCCGCCACTCCGCCTCTCACCTTCAGCAGTTCCAACTCATCTGCCCAAAGTCAGGTGTCTGTCAAGGAAATGTTTGAGTGTAAGAAGCCAATGTCACAGAGTCACCCCCTTGCCCGGCGTCTGAAAGCTGGCTTGACGGAACTCTTAGCCCGCCAGCTTTTACCATACCAGCTGGTAGAGTCTGAGGCCTTCAAAAAATTTGTCACTATTGGGACACCACAGTGGAAGGTACCCGGGCAAATTTTTTTTTTAAGAAAAAAGGCAATCCCAAACCTCTACTCTGTTATTGAAAAGGAAGTCATGGCATCTCTGGCATACAGTGTTGGGGCAAGGGTCCATCTGACCACTGATACGTGGTCTGCAAAGGAACGGTCAGGGCAGGTATATCACATACACTGCGCATTGGGTCAACCTGCTGACGGCTGACAAGCATGGAATGCGTGGCTCTGCAGCGGAGTTGGTGACACCGCCACGACTTGCAGGCAGGCCTACTGTCACCTCCTCTACTCCTCCTACTCCATCCTCTTCGATAACCTCCTCGGCTGAGTCCTCTTCTGCAGCGGCGTCTGGCTGCATATCAACTGAATCCCCCCAGCTCCCCAGGGGCTATTCCACATCCCGGATATGACAGTGTCACGCTGTTTTGGGGTTGACTTGCCTGAAAGCAGAGAGCCACACCGGACCAGCACTCCTGTCCACCCTGAACGCACAGGTGGATCAGTAGCTGACACCACACCAACTGGAGATCGGCAAAGTGGTGTGTGACAATGGAAGCAATTTGTTGGCAGCATTGAATTTGGGCAAGTTGACGCATGTGCCGTGCATGGCACATGTGTTGGATCTCATCGTACAACGCTTTGTGTCTAAGTACCCAGCTTACAGGACGTCCTCAAGCAGGCCAGGAAGGTGTGTGGCCATTTAAGGCGTTCCTACATGGCCATGGCACAATTTTCCGTTTCAGCGGCAAAACAACATGCCAGTGAGGCGCTTGATTTGCAACAGCTCGACACGTTGGAATTCAACACTCCCATGTTCGACCGCCTGCTCCAACAAGAAAAAGCCGTCAACGAGTATTTGTATGACCGGGGTGCTAGGACAGCCTCTGCGGAGCTGGGAATTTTTTGGACACTCATGCGCAATGCCTGTAGGATCATGCGTCCTTTTGAGGAGGTGACAAACCTAGTCAGTCGCACCGATGGCACCATCAGCGACCTCATCCCATTTGTTTTCTTCCTGGAGCGTGCCCTGCGAAGAGTGCTGGATCAGGCTGTAGATGAGTGTGAAGAGGAAGAGTTGTGGTCACCATCACCACCAGAAACAGCCTTGTCATCATCGCTTGCCGGCCCTGCGACAACGCTGCAAGAGGAGTATAAGGAAGAGGAGTCAGAGGAGGAATGTGGCTTTGAGGAGGAGGAAGACCAACCACAGAAGGCATCCCAGGGTGCTCGTTGTTGTCACCTATCTGGGACCCGTGGTGTTGTACGTGGCTGGGGGGAAGAACAGACCGTCAATGAGTGAGGACGAGGAACGGGAAATGAGTAGCTCGGCATCCAACCTTGTGCAAATGGGGTCTTTCATGTTGTCATGTCTGTTGAGGGACCCTCGTATAGAAAGGATGATGGAGAATGACCTGTACTGGGTAGCCACGCTACTAGACCCCTGGTATAAGCAGAAAGTGGCGGAAATGTTACCAAATTACCGAAAGTCGGAAAGAATGCAGCAGTTCAAAACCAAACTAAAAAATATGCTTTACACAGCTTATAAGGGGGATGTCACAGCACAACGGGAATCTAACTGGGGAAGAGGTGAAACTAATCCTCCTCCTACCACGGCGGCAAGGACAGAACGCTTTACAGATGTGTTGTTGATGGAGGACATGCAGAGCTTTTTCAGTCCTACATATCGCCACAGCCCTTTGGGATCCAGTCTTAGAGAACGACTCAACTGACAGGTAGCAGACTACCTCGCCTTAACTGCAGATATCGACACTCTGAGGAGCGATGAACCCCTTGACTACTGGGTGTGCAGGCTTGACCTGTGGCCTGAGCTATCCCAGTTTATGATAGAACTTCTGGCCTGCCCCGCTTCAAGTGTCCTGTCAGAAAGGACCTTTAGTGCAGCAGGAGGCATTGTCAATGACAAGAGAAGTCACCTCGGTCAAAAAAGTGTTGATTACCTCACCTTCATTAAGATGAATGAGGCATGGATCCCGAAGGGACTGACAGTGGGGGATACGTTTGACTAACAATAGGCCTGATGACATGCCTTGGCCTCAAAATGGTCCCCACGCTGCTGTATGTCTGCATACCGGATAAGTATGTCTGCATACCGGATGAGTTTCGTGAATTTTCCGCCACCAACTAGGGTTCAAGCCGCAATGTTTTAGTCACCTTTCTGCCTGGAAAATATAAATTTTTCCGGCTGCTGCCACAACAGCGGCTGCAACAGTACCATTATTTTTCAGGCATGTACACTGTACATGCCTAATTTTTCTGTCCTCTGGTGCTGCACAGTGGATGCAAAAAAAAAATAAAGCACATACAAGTGTTCCCCTTCGTGATCGTTACCTTGTTGTGGTGAAGGGGCTTGCGTAGCACAATGAAGCGATCATCACCTCTATGAGTGTGTTGGCAATGTTTCCACACCCCAGATGATAAGGCCGTTGCTTCATTATGATCAGACCAAAAGCGATTGGCTGGATAATTTTTCATAGAAAAAAACACATTATTTTTTTTTTCTTAAATTGTATGGGTTTTTAATACATAAAATAAAAAAATCATAATAAAGTCTCTTAATAGTTTATTAGAAATAATGCAGACAATTAAAAAAATCACCATCAATTCCAATTCAAAGCAAGTACAGAACTCTGAACAAAATTATTCCAGGATGTCGTAATGGTTCGTTAATTTGACAATGGTTAATCAATTCGACACACGTCCCTGGATTAACAGGGATTAAACTGATAGGAATAGTACTAGTTAAGACACCACTCATATAGGGTCAGGGTGTCACAGCACATTGCTCCGTGCACGCGCAGTGCCCCAACTTGGGAGTAAGAGAACCGACCAAGCTGCTTTTTCCATCTCCCGGTTCCTAAAATCAATTCAGTTTGGTGTATCAGAGCCATTGGGTTATCCAGGAGGTGGGGCAGCTTTAAGGCGCCAAATACAGGTATTTAGATTGCTGATTTACTAACACAAGTGCACCTTACCACACCAGAAGATCTGCTATATAATTATCATAATATTTTTGCCCCAGAATATCAGATGGGCAATTACCCTTAGTGAAACCTGCAACAACTTATTCTTTATTCAACAACTACTAGAATTGAAGTTTGTGAATATCTGATTACTTATCCTTAGTCCCCTGATGAACCAGTTTTTACGAATACTGGGGAAACACGTCGGGACAAGCTGCTAAGAAAGGACAAACATCTTCAAACCTTACAGGCAGGGTAATAGTAGGCGACAGCGAGGGCTTAGCCACCAAGAGGTGGGGTCGCTTCTTTTGGGGCGGGTGCTCTGCCTGTAGGCAGGGGTACATTGAGGGACGCATTAGGGATTTGTTTCCCCCCCTCCTCTATCCCCGGCCCAGACTTCACCTCTCGTTCACCGTCTGGCCAGGTCCACAGTCATCTAACTGTAAGTTGCCGTAATTTTTTATATATCGGATTTTACTATCCTGGATACGTCCAAAGTAAGGCTTTGTCTATCTATTTGACTTAGCCTAAGATTATATCTAGATGGGGTTATATTTTAACCAATGATAGTAAAAGTTATGTTTTAGATGGAAAGTCATTTCTCTCTGTGATACACAGCGATTTTTGCCCATTCCTCCTTGCAAAACTGCTCCAGCTCCTTCCAATTGGATGGTTTGCGCTTGTGGACAGCAATCTTTAAGTCTGACCACAGATTTTCTATTGGCTTGAGATCTGGGTTTGGGGGCATTGTCCGGCTGGAATGAGAACCTCCATCCTAGCCTCAAGTCATGCACAGAGTGGGACAGGTTTTGCTCAAGAATATCCCTGTATTCAGCTCCATCCATCTTTCCCTCAACTCTGACCAGTTTCCCAGTCCCGGCTGCTGAAAAACATCCCCACAGCATGATGCTGACACCACCATGTGTCACTGTGGGGATAGTGTTCTTTGGGTGATGTGATGTGTTGGGTTTGTGCCAGACAAATGACGGACTGAACCATCACTGTGTCTGCAGTAGAAGCCTGAAAGCTTGCTTCCTTCCTACGGGCTATTGACCCAGGACTATGGAGACCCCCACTCTGACCTATTTGGGTTAGAGGGAACTATAAACCATGATTTTTTTGGTTGAGTTTATAGGCCACATCTTTCCTATTCCCCATTAAAGTTGCATGGTGTGAATCCATAAACGCAATAAGGGTTAACTCTGCTCTGAGACTCCCAATGAATGTGTTTGTTTATTTGTCCCTTTGTTCTATTGTGTTAGTGATGGGATTAACCACCTCCGGACCGCCTAACGCAGGATCGCGTTCCGGAGGCGGACGATTCATTCCTCCTGGACGCATCCGTGCGTCATCTCGCGAGACGCTAGAGGACTATTTCGTCACCAGCCTGCCAGCCAATGATCATTGCTGTCAGGCTGGCGATTTTCAAAAAAAACTATCACAAGCCAGTTAACACATTATATTTATAAATATAATGTGTTAAATGGCTTCTGTGCTTCTCTGCTGGTCCTTTTCGTCGGTTGGTCCCAGCAGAGGATCACAGATCACTGTAAGTACACACCAACACTACACTTAGCCCCAGATCACACCCCCCCCATCACCCCAGTTAACTCCTTGATCACCCCTTGATCGCCCCTGTCAATCACTAGTAAAAGGGAAAAAAGTGATCAGTGTAAACTGTCACTTTTTTCCCACTAGTATTGACTGTTAGGTTTCAGGATAGTTTAGGCCCCTTTGTTAGGTAGTTAGAGTCAGTTAGCGCCCAGCCCACCGCACTGCAGTCACTGATTCGCTGATAAGCGTATCGCTAATCAGCATTGGTACTTTTATATTATCTGTAAGTGATCAGAACTGATCACAGTCAGATCTATAATAGTATTAGTGTCACCTTAGCTAGCCCTCCACCCAAAACGAAGTGTTTGCCCGATCAGGCCTGATCGGTCGCCCACACGTGCGTTCACCCATGCCAGTCCCGCCGCAGTGACAAAAAATATATATTTTTTTGATCACTGCACAATCACTTTACAAACGCTGCGGCGATAAAAAAAAAATCAGTTTTGATATTTTTTATCAATCGCAGCGGCTTCTGGTACTTCTCTAACTTCCCATTTGTAAGACAGGCTTGCTTTTTTTCTTGGGTAGTCTCATGGAATGACCCCAAAATGTAGCTGACCAAATGGCAAATAAGGGGTATTCTTCTGAAGAGGCCTACAGGCTTCTGACCCAGTCGGATGAGGAATGGGAACCCTCATCTGATGAATCTAGCGGGTCAGAATATGAACCTGTAGAAAGCTGTGGCAGTCTGACCCAAAGTTCGGACGAGGAGGTTGAGGTCCCTGATACCACCAGGCATTCCCGGCCCCGTGTTGCTAGACCACAGGTTGTGCAGGATCCGCTTCAAGGGCAGCAGAGTGGGGCTGGCGAAGTCGGATTACATGGTGAGGCATACACCAGCAGCGCAGCCCATCCTGGACCTAGTACCAGCACTGCCGTACAACATGGTGAAGTGGCGAGCACCAGAAGGACAGTTGAAGCTGGTACAGTGGCACATGCAGTAGTTCCCCCGTCGCAGCCACCGCACAGACAGGCCCGTAGTCGTGGCAGAAAAAAAACGGTATGCCACACAATTTATAGCCGCCAACCTGAGAAGCTTTTATGCTCAGTCTTTCCAGTGGAAACCCGTCCAAGTTTCCGAAATTAAAACTTTTCTGGGCCTTCTCCTCAACATGGGCCTAACAAAAAAGCATGCATTGCGGTCATATTGGTCCACGAACCCAATTCATCACATGCCCATGTTCTCTGCTGCCATGTCCAGGACACGATTTGAGACCATCCTGCGTTTCTTGCACTTTAGTGACAACAGCACCTCTTGTCCCAGAGGTCACCCAGCTTTTGACCGTTTCCACAAAATTCGGCCCCTCATAGACCACTTTAACACCAAATTTGATATAGTGGTCAAATTTGGTGTTAAATTTGGTGTTAAACTACCCCACAAGTGACCCCATTTTGGAAAGAAGACACCCCAAGGTATTTCGTGATGGGCATAGTTAGTTCATGGAAGTTTTTATTATTTGTCACAAGTTAGTGGAATATGAGACTTTGTAAGAAAAAAAAAATCCTCATTTTCTGCTAACACCAATTTCAGATTTGTATACCCCTGAGCAAAACATCTGCATAGACAAGTCCCTTATACATTTTCCCGGGCGCCTTGGCTTCAATCAATACATCCCAAGCAAGCGCGCCCGGTATGGCGTCAAATTGTATAAGCTCTGTGCAAAAGATTCAGGGTAATCTGAAGAGGATGAGTGAGAGATATAAGCGTGTGGCGGATAAGAGACGTGTGCCTGGTCCGGACCTGAATGTGGGTGATCTGGTGTGGTTGTCTACAAAGAATATCAAACTGGAAGTTGGGTCTTAAGTTTATTGGGCCTTTCAAGATCTTGTCCGTCATTAATCCCGTTGCCTTCCGCCCTGATCTTCCTCAGACTTGGCAGATCCATGAGGTCCCTATTAAAACCTTATGTCCAACCCACTGTACCCTCCTCTTAGCCTTCTCCTCTGATTGTTCTTGATGGTAACCCTGATTTCCAGGTCTCTAGGATTGTGGATTCTCGCATTATCTGCGGTTCTCTCCAGTACCTCGTTCATTGGGAGGGTTATGGTCCTGAGGAGAGGATGTGGGTCCCAGTGGCGGACATTAAGGCCACTCGTCTTATCAGGGCTTTCAATAGGTCTCATCCTGAGAAGGTGGGCTCTGAGTGTCCGGAGTCCACCCGTAGAGGGAGGGGTACTGTCACCGCCACTTCTGTGAGAAGGTCTGTTAGATGTTTTTCTCTACCTGCATGAAGTTCTTTGTTTTGGTTTCACTTTGTCATCTCCTTTCCTTCTTCCAGCTGCCACCTATTTACACTAATTGTCTCCCTTTATATTCCCTCCCATGCTGCCCCACTTTGCGGTTTATACTTCTTCTTGGATTGTGTTCACTGCTGGATGCTGCTTCTGCTGATTCCTCAGATAAGTCTGTTTCCTTTATTTGTGTTTCCTTGCTGGCTTGATTCTAGGTGACCCTGACTACTTTCGTATTAAGTGCAGGAAGCCGGTGGTCATGTCACCTCACTATTTTAGGGTTTTCAGGTGTCACATAGTATGAGGTACGTGGACATGCAATCATCTACCATATAGACCTTTGCATGGGCATAGCTGTCAGGGAGAGCTCTAGGGGTTTTATAGGGCTCACCCATATGCTTCTTAGTTCGGGATCAAGCCAGTCGTATGTTTTTTATAAGTTCCAGCTTTCTGCAACACCATCCGTGACACCGGTAAATACATGTCAAATACATATAGGGTCCATTCATACATCTGTAAAATGGGTCCGCATCGTTCCACAATTTAGCGGGACGTTTACAGACCCATTAATTTTCAATTCCAGTCAGAAAAATTAGGCATTCACAGGAAAAAGAAGAAAGTGTTGGCCAGTACAGGCCCCAAAAATTAGCCAACAGGCATTTACCTGACAGCAAAGAACTTTTGTATTCTGTGGCTGGAGGTATATAAGGCATTCACCGGATACAAAAGTAAGTGTCGGCCATTACGGGCCCCAAAAATTATGCATTCAACGGACATAAAAGGCCTTTTATGCTACTGTATTTACCTAAGACAGGAACCATGAAATGTTATGAGTGGTGGCGGATATTTGTGGGCTGTCATGAGGAATTTGAATCAAACATGGTCTACTGGTCACGTGTTAAATTCCTACAAGATCCATCTCATTCATTTTTAGAAATGTGAGGTAGTCAACACTGTCGTTAGCTAGGCGAGTGCGCTTATCGGTCCCCCCTGCTGCGCTGAATGTCCTTTCAGACAGGACACTTGACGAGGGGCAAACCATCAGTTCTATTGCAAATAGTGCAAGCTCTAGCCAGAGGTCAAGCCTGCCCACCCAGTAGTCCAGGGGTTCATCACTTCTCAGAGCTTCCAAATCTGCCGGTAACCCGATGTAGTCGGACACCTGCCGTTCTAGGCGTTCCCTGAGGCTGGATCATGCAGGACTTTTTAGTCCGGCGGCTTTCGCCGTGCACCGACGTGCTGCGCCGGAGCTCGCCCCAGTCCCCATTATAGTCAATGGGGACGGAGCGGCGGTCCGGCGGCATGGCAAAATAGCGGCAGGACGGATCCGACATGGTGAACAGCCTGTCGGATCCGTCCGGCCGCAAGTGTGAAAGTACCCTTATGCAGTGAAAGTGGATACATTTCTGCAGTACCCAAATACACTATTTGAAATGTATATTCTTATATAACACTCTGCTTTAATGTCGTTTTAGGGGCCACTGGTCCATCCCGCCAGTTATAATACTTTTTTCTAATTGCGTTTGTCACTCTTTGTAGTTGTAGTGTCGCTGCAGAACCGATCACCAGTCACAATGCTGCACTATACAAATCCACTATAATGTGCTTTCTATGTTAGAAAGTATATTATAAGTATATTATACCCCCATATACTGCACACCAATCAATAGCACACCTATACCAGTCTTTATAAGGACTTTTGTGGCCCTATAAGATAGTGATTTGTGTCCCTGCTCCACACAGCAACCTCTCCCTACACTGACAAAAGACTGAATGTAAAATGGCGGCCAGATCAGGTTTATATATAAGGTAGGGGGTCTGTCCATGTGCTGAAACGTCTCAACTGGCTGTCCTGGACCACCTGATGGACGTGTCATGGGTCATCTCTAGTGGCCAGCTCCTCGCGCTCAAATGAGGTAAGTATGATTTTTTTAAAAATTTTACCGCCATTTCAGGGAAAATTGATTCACTACCACGAAGCACAAGGAAATTCGGCTATGCGGCAAATTGAATTTTCCCTGAAATTCGGATCGAAGTCCCCTTTGTGGACTTTGATTCGCTCAACGCTATCTCTGGTTCAACTATTATATTTTTGTACTAAAATGTCTATGAAACAAACGGTCTGATGCAATAATGCGTCCGCCAGCACAGGTATAACAGTGTTTGCGGTAAAATGTGTTTAAACTATAAGGGAGATTTATCATCTGCACCTATTATACGCCTCTTTTCACCAAGGTCTGTAGACAGTCAAAGTGGGACTATCTACAGAGGCAAAGTGAGACAAATTTACCAAAAGTCTCACGTCACTTGATAAAAAAGGCGCATCTATGGAAAAAGCACCGAAATAAAAATGACAAAAAAAATCACGTCACTTCTCTGACTAGACGAGGCAAAAATGGAATAATGGCAAAGACCTTCCTGTTCCCAAGATTTCTCTTCTCAGGAGACCCAGGGGATTGAAGCTGCAATTCTTATTTTGGTCAGCAGGTGGCAGGCCAATATAAGAAATGATCAATTCACCTCTCATAATGGATCTAAAAGACCCAAGAGAGTTCAGAATTTATTTTTTTGTTGGCTCAAATACGAGCTTCAAAACCATAAGAAAGTTAAAAAAACAGGTAAAAAATGTATAATTTTTTTTAAAATATAAAAGTTTAAATCACCCCCCTTTCCGTAGAATAAAACAATAAATACATAAATAACAAAAAATATAAACATAATGGGTATCACCGCACCCAAAAACGCTCGTACTATTAAAATATAAAATTATTTTTCCAATACGGCAAATGGCGTAACAGAAAAAAGGTCAAAATTGCTGATTCACCATTATTCATAGTTTCTCTAACCCAAAAAAAGTAATTACATGTGATCTAAAAGTCACACACTCCATAAAAATTACTGATCGTCCTACAAAAACACATCATCCCACGCAGCTCAGTAGATATTACTATAACAAAGTTATGGGAGTCAGAATATGGTGATGTAAAATATATATATATATATATATATATATATATATATATATATTCTTAACATTTTAATACATTTTTACACTATTTAGACATAAAAAATGTGGTATCAGGGGTGTTGCTAGGCTAAAACATTTGGAGCCAGGGCCCCTTATGTTTTGTCCCAGGCCCCGAATGCACTGCCTGCCAAACAGATACAACTGTATTGCCGTTGTTCTGCCAGATTCCTATAGCTGGCAGAATGCTACACTGCTGCACCAGTGAGTGACGCAGCCGCACCGGAATCAGCTGGAGGAGGGTGTGTGTGGATCTGCACAAGCGCAGATCCACTGGATTCGTAGAAATAATTGCACCGCCGCAGGAGAATAGCCTACTTAATCTGCATGTGCAACACCGTACACTGCGCGTGCGCACTCAGGGGTAGGTAGATTTTTAAGTGCAAAATGTTCCATCAGATCTCCCTACCCCTGAGTGCGCACGCGCGGACACATCATCTGGAACAGTTTAGCCTCACCACATAGCAGAGGTGCTGGCAGGATATTGGGGTGGTGGGGTCACCACATAGCAGAGCTGAGTGCGGCCCCTGAGTGTGAACGCGCGGTGTACGGTTTCGCACATGCAAATTAAGTAGGTGCTTCTCCCATGGTGGTGCAATTATTTTTACGAGTCCAGTGGATCCTCCAGCTGATTCCGGTGCGGCCGCATCACTTCCGGGTATAGCATTCTGCCGAGGTATAGGAATCTGGCAAAACACCCGCCTTAGGACGGCAATACAATTGAATATAATGCACTGCAAGATCTGAAGGACCTGTGACGACATCACAGGTCACGTGATCAGTGCAGCCGGCAGAGGTGGCCATCATGTGACCAGTGCAGGAGATGCCCACAGTGAAGAGGAGTAGTTCTGGGGAAGAAGCTGTGGTGAGGTCTGCTACATGAGGAGAGGTAAGTGAAGGGAGAGGCAGAGCAATGCTGGGGTTTTGGTTATTTAACTGGGACTGTATGTTAGGGCTGAAGGGAGGGATGTTATCATGGGACTAAATGTTCAGGAGTGATGTTATTTACATGGGGCTGTAAATTGATGGTGGCTGGGGGAGGGAGCGATTAACATGGGACTGTATGTTGGATAAGGCTGGGGAGGGGTGATGTTATTTACATGGGACTGGATATTGATGTTGGCTGGGGAGGAAGTGATGTTAATTACATGGGACTGTATATTGATGGCGGCTGTGGGAGGGAGTGATGTTTACATGGGACCGCATATTGATGGTGGCTGTGGGAGGGAATGATGTTATTTACATAGGACTGTATGTTGATGGCGGCTGTGGGAGGGAGTGATGTTATTTACATGGGACTGTATGTCAGAGGAGGCTGGAGAGGAGGTGGTGTTACTTACATGAGACTGAATGCTGAAGGGGGCTGTAGACAGAGAGGGATGGTATTTACATGGGACTGTACATTGGAGGGGGCTGTAGACAGAGAGGGATGTTATTTACATGGGACTGTATATTGGAGGGGGCTGGAGAGATGGTGTGATGTTATTTACATGGGACTGTATGTTGATGGTGGCTGGAGAGGGGGTAGTGTTATTTACATGGGACTCTATGGCGGAGGGAGGGAAAAAGTGTTATTTACATAGGACTGTATGGTGGAGGGGCTGAAGAATTATAATTTGTGAGGAAACTAAGAGGAGGAATATAACTACAGGGGGCACTTCAGGGGAGAGCATTATAACAGGAGGGGGCAATATAAATACTAAGGGCACTGCGGGGGCATTTTAAATCCAGGGGACATTAGGCATTCTTATTACTACTGGGGGCTCTGTAGCAGTGAGTTATAGATCTGCCTTATTTCTACTAAGAGCACTAAGGGGGGCCTTATTACTACTGAGGGGTCTGTAGAGAGCTTTATTACCACTGGGGAACAATAGGGGGGCCTTATTTCTAAGGGAATTATAAATAGTGGAGGGCTCTTCTACTAATGAGTGCACTCCTGGGGAGCATTATCACTGTTGGGGCACTGTAGGGAGCAGTATTACTAATGAGGGCACTCTAGAAGGTTGATACTATTGGTGGGACTATGAGGAGCACTATTACTATGGAGGGGGGCTATCTGTACAGTACTCATTTTTCTTCAGGATTAGGGATGAGCGAAGCCGAACTGTATAGTTCGGGTTTGTACCGAATTTTGGGGTGTCTGTGACACGGACCCAAACATGTTAGTAAAAGTCCGGGATCAGTGTTCGTCGCTTTCTTGGCACTTTTTTGAAAGGCTGCAAAGCAGCCAATCAACAAGCGTCATACTACTTGCCCCAAGAGGCCGTCACAGCCATGCCTACTCTTGGCATGGCTGTGATTGGCCAGAGCACCATGTGACCCAGCCTCTATTTAAGCTGGAGTCACGTAGCGCCGCACGTCACTCTGCTCTGATCAGTGTAGGGAGAGGTTGCAGCTGCGACGTTAGGGCGAGATTAGGCAGTGATTAACTGCTCCAAAAGACTTCATTCAGTGATCGATCTGCAGCTGTGGATCATTGAACTGCTGCTATTGAATTGCTCACTGTTTTTATGCTGCCGATTGCGTTTTTCATTCACTTTTTTCTGGGGTGATCGGCGGCCATTTTGTGTCTTGTGGTGCGCCAGCACAAGCTGCCACCAAGTACATTTAACCATCAATAGTGTGGTTATTTTTGGCCATATACTACATCAGGGTCAAGCTGTCACCAAGTGCATTTAACCCTGAATAGTGTGGTTATTTTTGGCCATATACTACATCAAGGGCAAGCTGTCACCAAGTGCATTTAACCATCAATAGTGTGGTTATTTTTTGGCTATATCCTACATCAGGGTCAAGCTGTCACCAAGTGCATTTAACCCTCAATAGTGTGGTTATTTTTTGGCTATATCCTACATCAGGGGCAAGCTGTCACCAAGTGCATTTAACCATCAATAGTGTGGTTATTTTTTGGCTATATCCTACATCAGGGTCAAGCTGTCACCAAGTGCATTTAACCATCAATAGTGTGGTTATTTTTTGGCTATATCCTACATCAGGGTGAAGCTGTCACCAAGTGCATTTAACCATCAATAGTGTGGTTATTTTTTGGCTATATCCTACATCAGGGGCTTGGCTGTGCTTCCTATTTTATTGAGGGGTGAAATACAATTGCCAAAATAGCAGTACCCTAAATCTGGTGTTTCAGCTGTGGCTAGCCAATTGTAATACTGTCTGCTGTCTGGCAAAGGATATATTTTTGTTCAGGGTTGAAATACAATTCCCAACTTAGCAATTTCCTAAATTAGTGGTTTCTGCTGTATCAGGGCTACTTTAAATCTATTCATTAAAAGGGTATATAAGATTCAAGGTGCAGATAGGGTCATTCTCAATAACTTCACACGCTACCGTGCATTTCCAAGTCTAATTCTGTCTGTAAACGTATACCTGTAACCCAGCGCCTAAATACTAGGCCTCAAATTTACATTCATCTAAATCTGTGGTTATTGCTGTGGCTGGTCAAGTTATTTAGTGTCGGTCAAAGCACAGTTTTTGTTCTGGGTTGAAATACAATTCCCAACTTAGCAATTTCCTAAATTAGTGGTTTCTGCTGTATGAGGCCTACTTTAAATCTATTCATTAAAAGGGTATATTAGATTCAAGGTGCGGATAGGGTCATCCACAATAACTTCACACTCTACCGTGCATTTCCAAGTCTAATTCTGTCCGTAAACGTATACCTGTCATCCAGCGCCTAGATACTAGGCCTCAAATTTATATTCAGCTAAATCTGTGGTTACTGCTGTGCCTGTATTAGTGTAATACGGTACCTAAATAGATAGCCAGATAGTGTTAGGTGTCTGTAAAAAAAGGCCAGAATTTTAATTCAATACATTGGGCCAAATAATATTTCTCTTATTGTGGGGAACGGTAACAATGAGGAAAAAATCTAGTAAGGGACGCGGACGCGGACATGGTCGTGGTGGTGTTAGTGGACCCTCTGGTGCTGGGAGAGGACGTGGCTGTTCTGCCACAGCCACACGTCCTAGTGTACCAACTACCTCAGGTCCCAGTAGCCACCATAATTTACAGCGATATTTGGTGGGGCCCAATGCCGTTCTAAGGATGGTAAGGCCTGAGCAGGTACAGGCATTAGTCAATTGGGTGGCCGACAGTGGATCCAGCACGTTCACATTATCTCCCGCCCAGTCTTCTGCAAAAAGCGCACAGATGGCGCCTGAAAACCAACCCCATCAGTCTGTCACATCACCCCCATGCATACCAGGGAAACTGTCTGAGCCTCAAGTTATGCAGCAGTCTCTTATGCTGTTTGAAGACTCCGCTGGCAGGGTTTCCCAAGGGCATCCACCTAGCTCTTCCCCAGTGGTGGAAGACATAGAATGCACTGACGCACAACCACTTATGTTTCCTGATGATGAGGACATGGGAATACCACCTCAGCACGTCTCTGATGATGACGAAACACAGGTGCCAACTGCTGCGTCTTCCTGCAGTGTGCAGACTGAACAGGAGGTCAGAGATCAAGACTGAGTGGAAGATGATGCAGGGGACGATGAGGTCCTAGATCCCACATGGAATGAAGGTCGTGCCACTGACTTTCACAGTTCGGAGGAAGAGGCAGTGGTGAGCCAACAGCGTAGCAAAAGAGGGAGCAGTGGACAAAAGCAGAACACCCGCCGCCAAGAGACTCTGCCTGCTACTGTCCGCCGCCATCTGGAACCGATCACCCCAAAGGCAGCTTCAAGGAGTTCCCTGGCATGGCACTTCTTCAAACAATGTGCTGACGACAAGACCCGAGTGGTTTGCACGCTGTGCCATCAGAGCCTGAAGCGAGGCATTAACGTTCTGAACCTTAGCACAACCTGCATGACCAGGCACCTGCATGCAAAGCATGAACTGCAGTGGAGTAAACACCTTAAAAACAAGGAAGTCACTCAGGCTCCCCCTGCTACCTCTTCTGCTGCTGCCGCCTCGGCCTCTTCTGCTGCTGCCGCCTCGGCCTCTTCTGCTGCTGCCGCCTCGGCCTCTTCCTCCGCCTCTGGAGGAACATTGGCACCTGCCGCCCAGCAAACAGGGGATGTACCACCAACACCACCACCTCCATCACCAAGCATCTCAACCATGTCACACGGCAGCGTTTAGCTCTCCATCTCACAAACATTTGAGAGAAAGCGTAAATTCCCACCTAGCCACCCTCGATCCCTGGCCCTGAATGCCAGCATTTCTAAACTACTGGCCTATGAAATGCTGTCATTTAGGCTGGTGGACACAGACAGCTTCAAACAGCTCATGTCGCTTGCTGTCCCACAGTATGTTGTTCCCAGCCGGCACTACTTCTCCAAGAGAGACGTGCCTTCCCTGCACAACCAAGTATCCGATAAAATCAAGCGTGCACTGCGCAACGCCATCTGTGGCAAGGTCCACCTAACCACAGATACGTGGATTAGTAAGCACGGCCAGGGATGCTATATCTCCCTAACTGCACACTGGGTAAATGTAGTGGTGGCTGGGCCCCAGGCGGAGAGCTGTTTGGCGCACGTCCTTCCGCCGCCAAGGATCGCAGGGCAACATTCTTTGCCTCCTGTTGCCACCTCCTCCTACTCAGCTCCCTCCTCCTCTTCTTCCACCTGCTCATCCAGTCAGCCACACACCTTCACCACCAACTTCAGCACAGACCGGGGTAAACGTCAGCAGGCCATTCTGAAACTCATATGTTTGGGGGACAGGCCCCACACCCCACAGGAGTTGTGGCAGGGTATAGAACAACAGACCGACGAGTGGTTGCTGCCGGTGAGCCTCAAGCTAGGCCTGGTGGTGTGCGATAATGGGCGAAATCTCATTGCAGCTCTGCGACTAGCCGGTTTGACGCACATCCCTTGCCTGGCGCATGTGCTGAATTTGGTGGTGCAGAAGTTCATTCACAACTACCCTGACATGTCAGAGCTGCTGCATAAAGTGCGGGCCGTCTGTTCGCGCTTCCGGCGTTCACATCCTGCCGCTGCTCGCCTGTCTGCGCTACAGTGTAACTTCGGCCTTCCCGCTCACTGCCTTATATGCGACGTGCCCACCAGGTGGAACTGTACCTTGCACATGCTGGACAGACTGTGCGAGCAGCAGCAGGCCATAGTGGAGTTTCAGCTGCAGCACGCACGGGTCAGTCGCACTGCGGAACAGCACCACTTCACCACCAATGACTGGGCCTCCATGCGAGACCTGTGTGCCCTGTTGCGCTGTTTCGAGTACTCCACCAACATGGCCAGTGGCGATGACGCCGTTATCAGCGTTACAATACCACTTCTATGTCTCCTTGAGAAAACACTTAGGGCAATGATGGAAGAGGAGGTGGCCCAGGAGGAGGAGGATAAGAAGGAAGAGGGGTCATTTTTAGCACTTTCAGGCCAGTCTCTTCGAAGTGACTCAGAGGGAGGTTTTTTGCAACAGCAGAGGACAGGTACAAATGTGGCCAGCCAGGGCCCACTACTGGAGGACGAAGAGGATGAGGATGAGGAGGAGGTGGAGGAGGATGAGGATGAAGCATGGTCACAGCGGGTTGCACCCAACGCAGCTCGGGCCCATCACTGGTGCGTGGCTGGGGGGAAATGCAGGACGATGACGATACGCCTCCCACAGAGGAGAGCTTGTCCTTACCTCTGGGCAGCCTGGCACACATGAGCGACTACATGCTGCAGTGCCTGCGCAACGACAGCAGAGTTGCCTACATTTTAACGTGTGCGTACTACTGGGTTGCCACCCTGCTGGATCCACGCTACAAAGACAATGTGCCCACCTTACTTCCTGCACTGGAGCGTGATAGGAAGATGCGCGAGTACAAGCGCACGTTGGTAGACGCGCTACTGAGAGCATTCCCAAATGTCACAGGGGAACAAGTGGAAGGCCAAGGCAGAGGAGGAGCAAGAGGTCGCCAAGGCAGCTGTGTCACGGCCAGCTCCTCTGAGGGCAGGGTTAGCATGGCAGAGATGTGGAAAAGTTTTGTGAACACGCCACAGCTAACTGCACCACCACCTGATACGCAACGTGTTAGCAGGAGGCAACATTTCACTAACATGGTGGAACAGTACGTGTGCACACCCCTCCACGTACTGACTGATGGTTCGGCCCCATTCAACTTCTGGGTCTCTAAATTGTCCACGTGGCCAGAGCTAGCCTTTTATGCCTTGGAGGTGCTGGCCTGCCCGGCGGCCAGCGTTTTGTCTGAACGTGTATTCAGCACGTCCGGGGGCGTCATTACAGACAAACGCAGCCGCCTGTCTACAGCCAATGTGGACAAGCTGATGTTCATACAAATGAACCAGGCATGGATCCCACAGGACCTGTCCATCCCTTGTGCAGATTAGACATTAACTACCTCCCCTTAACCATATATTATTGTACTCCAGGGCACTTCCTCATTCAATCCTATTTTTATTTTCATTTTACCATTATATTGCGGGGCAACAAAAAGTTGAATGAACCTCTCCTCTGCCTGGGTGCCGGGGCCTAAATATCTGACAATGGACTGTTCCAGTGTTGGGTGACGTGAAGCCTGATTTTCTGCTATGACATGAAGACTGATTCTCTGCTGACATGAAGCCAGATTCTCTGTTACGGGACCTCTCTCCTCTGCCTGGGTGTCTGGGCCTAAATATATGACAATGGACTGTTCCAGTGTTGGGTGACGTAAAGCATGATTCTCTGCTATGACATGCAGACTGATTCTCTGCTGACATGAAGCCAGATTCTCTGTTATGGGACCTCTCTCCTCTGCCTGGGCCTAAATATCTGACAATGGACTGTTCCAGTGTTGGGTAACATGAAGCCTGATTCTCTGCTATGACATGCAGACTGATTCTCTGCTGACATGAAGCCAGATTCTCTGTTACGGGACCTCTCTCCTCTGCCTGGGTGCCTGGGCCTAAATATCTGACAATGGACTGTTCCAGTGTTGGGTGACGTAAAGCATGATTCTCTGCTATGACATGAAGACTGATTCTCTGCTGACATGAAGCCAGATTCTCTGTTACGGGACCTCTCTCCTCTGCCTGGGTGCCGGGGCCTAAATATATGAGAATGGACTGTTACAGTGGTGGATGACGCGAAGCCTGATTCTCTGCTATGACATGCAGACTGATTCTCTGCTGACATGAAACCATATTCTCTGTTACGGGACCTCTCTCCTCTGCCTGGGTGCCTGGGCCTAAATATCTGACAATGGACTGTTCCAGTGTTGGGTGACGTAAAGCATGATTCTCTGCTATGACATGAAGACTGATTCTCTGCTGACATGAAGCCAGATTCTCTGTTACGGGACCTCTCTCCTCTGCCTGGGTGTCGGGGCCTAAATATATGACAATGGACTGTTACAGTGGTGTGTGACGTGAAGCCTGATTCTCTGCTATAACATGCAGACTGATTCTCTGCTGACATGAAGCCAATTTCTCTGTTGCGGGACCTCTCTCCTCTGCCTGGGTGCCTGGGCCTAAATATCTGAAAATGGACTGTTCCAGTGTTGGGTGACGTAAAGCATGATTCTCTGCTATGACATGAAGACTGATTTTCTGCTGACATGAAGCCAGATTCTCTGTTACGGGACCTCTCTCCTCTGCCTGGGTGCCGGGGCCTAAATATATGACAATGGACTGTTACAGTGGTGGGTGATGTGAAGCCTGATTCTCTGCTATGACATGCAGACTGATTCTCTGCTGACATGAAGCCAGATTCTCTGTTATGGGACCTCTCCCCTCTGCCTGGGTGCCTGGGCCTAAATATCTGACAATGGACTGTTCCAGTGTTGGGTGACGTGAAGCCTGATTCTCTGCTATGACATGAAGACTGATTCTCTGCTGACCTGAAGCCAGATTATCTGTTACGGGACCTCTCTCCTCTGCCTGGGTGCCGGGGCCTAAATATCTGACAATGGACTCTTACAGTGGTGGGTGACGTGAAGCCTGATTCTCTGCTATGACATGAAGACTGATTCTCTGCTGACATGAAGCCAGATTCTCTGTTAAGGGACCTCTCTCCTCTGCCTGGGTGCCGGGGCCTAAATATCTGACAATGGACTGTTACAGTGGTGGGTGACGTGAAGCCAGATTCTCTGCTATGGGACCTCTCTCCAATTGATATTGGTTAATTTTTATTTATTTTATTTTTATTTTTATTCATTTCCCTATCCACATTTGTTTGCAGGGGATTTACCTACATGTTGCTGCCTTTTGCAGCCCTCTAACTCTTTCCTGGACTGTTTTACAGCCTTTTTAGTGCCGAAAAGTTCGGGTCCCCATTGACTTCAATGGGGTTTGGGTTCGGGACGAAGTTCGGGTCGGGTTCGGATCCCGAACCCGAACATTTCCGGGAAGTTCGGCCGAACTTCTTGAACCCGAACATCCAGGTGTTCGCTCAACTCTATTCAGGATAGTATTTGGTGGTATTGGGGAGCACAGCGAGCAGCAGGAGCACACTGTGTCGACTACAGGTTTGGGGATGATGATAGAAATGTGAGGAAGCTAAGATGTCTGTGCGTCACACTCTGCAGAGACGAGGCGGCTGAAAGAAGTTGTCTGGACCGAAAAAAATTAACTTTAATTATGGCTTAAAAACTATATTTTTGCAATTTTTTTTTTATTTCTCTTTTCTCTGCTCGATGCAATTTTGATATGGGCTGTATTTTATTTTTTTATTTTGACTTCAGCCTGTGCCGATTGTCACTTCTAATCCTTTTATAAAGGAGCAGGTGCTCCTTTTTATATTTTCTTCTTCATTGGCTGATTTGTTTTGTGGCTTTCCAGTTTCCAGTTATAGAAATATTCTTATCAGGTGGTTCTATAACCACTCATAGGATATGTGACAATTTTTTCAAAAGTCTCAGCAAGGTGTGTAATGCGACAATTTTATGGCATGTCCTGGTTGGCGTTGATTTGTGTATTATTAAGCAACAATTTAGAAAGGCACATAATAAATTTGTAATAAATGTGGCAAAAACTATATGTCTTAACCCCTTAAGGACACAGCCATATTTCACCTTAAAGGGTTTCTACCACTTCAGTTTGACCAAATTAGCTTTCAGACACTAGCGATCTGCTAGTGTCTGATCTCCGTAACCATGCAATTCTTAGACCTTTGTGTGGAGCCATTTCATTTAAAAACTAACTTTTATTCCTATGCAAATGAGCCTCTAGGTGCTATGGGGGCGTCTTTTCAGCACCTAGAGGCTCGGTCTACTCACACTGTATGCCCGCCAATCTCTCTTGAATGCCTGCCTCCATCACAGCCATCGGACGAATTCACGCGCCTGCGCCGTTCACTTCTGTCATCGGCGCAGGCGCAGTGAGTGAATGATACGCCCCTGATGCCGGATTCCTCACTACGCCTGCGCCGACTACATCACAGTGAGGAAGCCGGCATCAGGAGAGCGGCCTTCACTCACTGCGCCTGTGCCGAAGACAGAAGTGAACGGCGCAGGCGCGTAAATTCGTCCGATGGCTGTGATGGAGGCAGGCATTCAAGAGAGATGGGCGGGCATACAGTGTGAGTAGACCGAGCCTCTAGGTGCTGAAAAGACGCCCCCATAGCACCTAGAGGCTCATTTGCATAGGAATAAAAGTTAGTTTTTAAATGAAATGGCTCCACACAAAGGTCTAAGAATTGCATGGTTACGGAGATCAGACACTAGCAGATCGCTAGTGTCTGAAAGCTAATTTGGTCAAACTGAAGTGGTAGAAACCCTTTAAAGAAGACCTTTCACTAGAATAAAACTTCTAAACTAACTATACAGACATGTAGAGCGGCGCCCAGGGATCTCCCTGCACTTACTGTTATCCCTGGGCGCCGCTCCGTTCTCCCAGTATTGCCTCCGGTATCTTCATAGTTAGGCTCCACTTAGTGTAACCTGCCGGCGTCTCATTCTCCCATGCTGTAGCGCTGGTATATAGTTGGTTTTAGAATTTTTAGTCTAGTGAAAGGTCCTCTTTAAGGACCAGGCCATTTTTTGCAAATCTGACCAGTGTCACTTTACAGTATGTGTGAATAACTTTAAAACGCTTTTACTTATCCAAGCCATTCTGCGATTTTTTATTTTTTTTGTCACATATTGTACTTCATGACACTGGTAAAATGGAGTAAAAATAAAACATTTACCAAAAATTTGCAAATTTCCAGGTTAGAATTTCTCGACTTCTATAATACATAGTGATACCTCCAAAAATATGGATTTGGCGGCGAGGGACTGGAACAAGGGGATAATAGTATAAGTTATCCATGTACAGGTGGTAACCCTTATCTAGCAGTGGGTGCATAAGGTCCCACACAAGTTTCCTGCTAACACCTAGAGTGGGGGGACATTCTGGGGGTTGAATACTGGATTCTCACACCTCGTATACACGGAATTTGTAAGTGTACCCTGAGGTACTCTCACAAAGTTTCTACAGCTTCATGCCATACCTCACCCACTTAGAGGGAACATACTGGTGGAAAATAAGTCTCCCCTTTAAATCAATGAGAGAATCATCAACCGCGACCTCCCTTTCAGGTACATAGGCCTCCAAAAATTTGGCCCCAAAGTGATCGATGACTGGCCTGATATTGTACAGGCGGTCATAGGCAGGATCACCTTGGGGGGACATGCTGCATTATCTGAATGATGCAGGCATTTCCAGATGGCCTTAAACTGGGAGCATGTCATGGCCGTTCTGTAAAGTGGGGTCTGGTAGAGGATGTCCCCACTGCAGTACAGCCTGACACAGTTTTTTTTTTTTACTAGAACCATGTGCAGCACGAGGCCCCAAAACATCCTCATATTGGCTGCACTGAACGGAGTCCAGCCACCGGCCCTTGCCAAAAAGGATCCCGGGTGTTAAGCTATGAACTGTTGGGCATACAAGTTTGTTTGCTCCACCATCAGATTCACAAAGTGGTCACTGAAAAAAAATATATAAAATAGTCATATTCAGTGAAGCCCACTGTGGGAATCTGAATTCCTGCTTGGCCAACAAAATCAGGAATCACAGGCTCAAAATCCTCTGGTGTACACCATGCAAGTTCACCGGTAGGGCACGCAGGTGGACTGATCTGGTGGGCCGGGAAACTAGTACGAGCCCCAGAGCTGCTCGTACTAGAGTGGGCCACAGGGTCCCTGGCATGGCGGTCCCCTTGCTCTGCCTGGCAGTGTCTCCGCCGCCTTGGGGGCTCATCATCATCGCTAGATGAAAAAAGAAAAGTGGGGTCATCCTTGTCCTCACTGGGGCTCTTGGAGTCAGAGGCAAGCAGGGCGTATGCCTCCTCGGCCGAGAACCTTCAGCGGGCCATAGGGGAGTGTGTGTGCGTGCGTAGAAAACTTTATTTAGTGTGCGTGTGTGTGAGGCGGCATGGGTGTTTGCAGACTTTGCCCTAAACCTAACAGAAAAATAAATAAATAAATGAAAAAAAGTGAAAAAAATAGGATTCAAACTCGCTGATCAGCCGTCCAAAGCTGATCAGCCATGGGGTGGGTGATGCGCTAACAGTGGCCAGACGCTAACCCAGAAACACAGCAAACCGCAGCTCTGAATTTACCTGTGGTTTGCTGTGATCACAGATGGGGGGGGGGTCACAGGACCCCCTCGGCATTGTCACAGAGTGCCTGCCGAATGATTTCAGTAGGCACTCTGCACTCTGTTCCGATCACCGTCCAGGTTAAAAACCATGCAGTTGGGTTGCTGTGCTGGCAATAAGCCTATGTAGAAACTTGTCTATATACAGAATAGATGCATGTTAAATATCAGGCACAAAAATAATGAATATGAAGAGACACAGCTTCCCTAGTATTGTGTAGATACATTACTCATTACATTTACTTAATTATTGCTGAGGAAATCTTGGTTTGTAACTTATTAGTTTATTCAAAAAGAGTATTGAAATATCAATGGATGCGGTTTGTAAAACAAAAGTAGAATTACAACAAAATGAAGCACAGTAGATGCAGAAGACAATTTTTAAATTACTTGTGCACATTGATATTTTCTAGCCAAGGTTTAAAATATTCTATACTGAACACAAAAATTATTGTCTCAATTGGCTTCATTCATCCAAATATCCTTAACCTCTGTTAGAAGAACAGTTTCAGCAGTAGAAGACACGCAATGGCCGGAGCCAGGACGATGTTATGGACACTAAGGCCACCGCTGGTGCAGATGAACTTAACATCGGTTGTCACTCCTCCAGCGATTGCGGACTGGCTGCCGATGTCGCAGATGGACTTTGATGCGCACCCTCGAATGGCTGCTGAAGCTGACGCTGATCCTGAAAAAGACACAATTTCATTTAAAACAACATTAAAGCTGGGTTCACCTCATGTTTTATGCCTGTGTTTGACGTATACGTTAGGAAAAAAAATTAATCCTGTAAAGTACTGGAAGAAAAAAAAAATATATATAATTTTTTAAACAATGGAACTCTATAGTGAACAGATGCCACTGCATTGCATTAATCTGAATCATCCATTTAACGTATACTTTTTTTGTATACGTAAGGCTACTTTCACACTAGCGGCACAGACCTCCGGCAGGCTGTTCCGTCGGGTGAACAGCCTGTAGGATCCGTCCTGCGGCTACTGACCGTGTGCCCCCGGACTGCCGCTCCGTCCCCTAGAACTCCGCCCTGCCCCCATTTTAGTCAATGGGGACGGAGCAGCAGTTCGGGGGCACATGTTCACTAGCGGCAGGACGGATCCGACAGGCTGTTCACCCGACGGAACAGCCTGCCGGAGGTCTGTGCCGCTAGTGTGAAAGTAGCCTTAAATGGGTGGCCAAAACGTGAAATAAAAGTGAAGCCAGCCTTAGCCACATATATGAAGATTTCTTAGCCTGAGCATTGTTTTTTTTTATTTTGTTTTCTCATTTTTCTATAAAACTATTTTCATAAATGAGGTTTATTTAGGATATTTTTTTATCAGTCTTCAAGCTTTTTTTTACCCACAGCAAAGACCTAGATAATTTGGTAGGAAAATCATTTTTTCCCTACTACCGTTAGCCCTCAATGCCAATAAGTAGCATGAAAGAGGCTCAAACAAATGTCTCCTTCCTTAGCTTTTCCTTAGGCCTCATGCACACGACCGTTTGTTTTTTTTGCGGTCCGCAAAAACGGATTCTGTAGTTCCGTGATCCGTGTCCATTTTTCCTTCCGTGGGTCTTTCTTGATTTTTGGAGGATCCACGGACATGAAGGAAAAAGTCATTTTGGTGTCCACCTGGCCGTGTGGAGCCAAACGGATCCGTCCTGACTTACAATGCAAGTCAATGGGGATGGATCCGTTTGACGTTGACACAATATGGTGCAATTGCAAATGGATCCGTCCCACATTGTGTAAAGTCAGGAGTCCCTATTATACAATCGGATCTGAGTTTTCTCCAATCCGATGGTATATTTTAACTTGAAGCGTCTCCATTACCATGGGAACGCCTCTATGTTAGAATATACCATCGGATTTGAGTTACATCGTGAAAACTCATATCTGACAGTATATTCTAACACAGAGGCGTTCCCGTGGTGATGGGGACACTTCAAGTTAGAATATACTACAAACTGTGTACATGACTGCCCCCTTCCCCCTGCTGCCAGGCAGCACCCGATCTCTTACAGGGGGCTGTGATCCGCTCAATTAACCCCTCAGGTTACGCACTTGAAGGGTTAATTGTGCGTATCATAGCCCCCTGCAAGAGATCAGGGGCTGCAAGGCAGCAGGGGGAAGACCCCCCTCCCTCCCCAGTTTTAATTTCATTGGTGGCCAGTGTGCGGCCTCCCCCTGGCCCCCCTCCCTCCCTCTATTGTATTAATTTAATTGGTGGCCACTGCGGCCC
This sequence comes from Bufo gargarizans, assembly GCF_014858855.1. Lineage (NCBI taxonomy): Eukaryota > Metazoa > Chordata > Amphibia > Anura > Bufonidae > Bufo > Bufo gargarizans. The sequence continues at coordinate 718,486,683 of NC_058081.1, forward strand.
CCCCTCCCTCCCTTTATTGTATTAATTTCATTGGTGGCCAGTGTGCGGCCTCCCCCCCCCCCTTCCCGATCATTGGTGGCAGCGGAGAGTTCAGATCGGAGTCCCAGTTTAATCACTGGGGCTTCAATGGGTAACCATGGCAACCAGGACGCTACTGCAGTCCTGGTTGCCATGGTTACTTAGCAATATTAGAAGCATCATACTTACCTGCTGCGCTGTCTGTGACCGGCCGGGAGCTTATCCTACTGGTAAGTGACAGATCATTAAGCAATGCGCTGCACAGACCTGTCACTTACCAGTAGGAGGAGCTCCCGGCCGGTCACAGACAGCACAGCAGGTAAGTATGATGCTTCTAATATTGCTAAGTAACCATGGCAACCAGGACTGCAGTAGAATCCTGGTTGCCATGGTTACCAATCGGAGCACCAGCGGTTAAACTGGGACCCCGATCGGAACTCTCCGCTGCCACCAATGATCAGGGGGGGGGGGAGGCCACACACTGGCCACCAATGAAATTAATACAGTGGAGGGAGGGGGGCTGGGAGGGCGGCACACTGGCCACCAATTAAATTAATACAATAAAGGGAGGAAGGGGGGGCCGGGCCGCACTGGCCACCAATGAAATTAAAACTGGGGAGGGAGGGAAGTCTGCCCCCTGCTGCCTGGCAGCCCCTGATCTCTTACAGGGGGCTATGATACGCACAATTAACCCATCAGGTGTGGCACCTGAGGGGTTAATTGTGCGGATCACAGCCCCCTGTAAGAGATCGGGTGCTGCCAGGCAGCAGGGGGCAGTCATGTACACAGTTCGTAGTATATTCTAACTTGAAGCGTCCCCATCACTATGGGAACGCCTCTGTGTTAGAATATACTGTCGGATCTGAGTTTTCACGAAGTGAAAACTCAGCTCTGAAAAAGCTTTTATGCAGACGGATCCTCGGATCCGTCTGTATAAAAGTAGCCTACCGACACGGATCACTGACACGGATGACAATCTTGTGTGCATCGGTGTTTTTTCAGTGACCCATTGACTTGAATGGGTCCGTGAACCGTTGTCCGTTAAAAAAATAGGACAGGATACACGGATCACGGAGGCGGATGACAAACGGTGCATTTCCCGAGTTTCCAACGGACCCTTTGAAAGTCAATGGGTCCGCAGAAAATCACAGAAAATGGAACAACGGCCACGGGTGCACACAACGGCTGTGTGCATGAGGCCTAATCCCGAGACGTGTGATGCCAGATGAAAAAGAACCAATTTTTGTACCTGACACATAAGTTGTCATAAGAAGACACCTATTCTGATCCCCAGTGCATTGTACTGTATCATCGGTGTAACACCAGGTAGAGTCTTCGGAGATGCAGGATCGGCAGACCAGACCATTGGGGGTAGAACTTGTTGTTGGAACTAGAAGAAAACAGGTGAAAGAGAGAAAAATAAAGAACATTGGTTTCCTTAACATTTACATGCTAATGTTTTTCCATGTATGAACCACAGGTATTACTAGAAGAACCACATAGGAACCTCCATATTTCCCATCAGGACACAGGGAAAGTGGTCATTCGTCACATATATTAAGAAATTATTAAACAAGAGTGTAAGAGCAAGTTCCTGAACTCTGTGTAAACGCTGCATGTGGTTCAACCCATTATCCTGCAATGATCTCATGGAAGAGAAATACTGTACCTACCATGAACCAAAACAGATGTTCCTTATCATTTAAATTAATTAAAAAATCTTTCCTGACTTCAAACATGGCAATAAGAATAAACCTCTGGACTAACATCCCAACGTTAGTCATTTAGTACAAAATCTTTACAACTAAGGGGTGTACATAGGTATCAAGTGACACGTTCAAGCTCTTACCACCCCCTGCCACCTCCAAATCCTTCCTTAACCTTGAGTCAACCAAAATGCTAGTGCAGGGATCAGCAACCCCCGCACTCTAGGTGTTCTGAAACTACAACTTCCAAAGTGGTCTATTCACTTCTATGGGAGTTAGAACAGCCGAGCATGTTTGCATACTGGAAGTTGTAGTTTTACAGCAGCTGGCACGTGTGTTAATGCATACTCTCATCATCTCCTGCCTGGACATCTGCAACATCCTCCTCTGTGGCCTCCCAGCTAACGTTCTTGCACCCTTCTAATCAATCTCCAATTCTGCTGCCAATCCATCTCTCCCCTTGTTTCTCCTCCAACCTATAAGGCCATCCACAATCTGCCCCATCCTTACATCTCTGACCTACTCTCCCGATATATTTCCACACATAATCTTGGATCCTCAGATGGCCTCTTTCTTTGCTCTCCTCTTCTGTTCCTTGCACAATCATCTACAAGATTTCTTATATATCTCTTATACTCTGGAGCCCACTATCCCAGCAGATCAGACCCTCCCCTACCTTTCAAAAATGCAACTTGAGATCCCAACTTTTCTAAAAATTCTACAACTTACAATAACCACTAAACAGCCACCTGAGCAGCCTCTACCCTCAGACACTGTCTTTTTTCCATATTCCGTTGTAGATTTTAAGTCCTGACAGGCCGGGCTCTCTCCTCCTCTGTACCATTCTGTTGATACTGTAAGTTCACGCTTACTGTGCTTGTTTTGTTTTATATGTATGTATATTTACCTTTTTTTAGATTTAGATTTGTTTTAGATCGGCAGCGTCCTGGAATAAATGATGCTTAAAAATGAAAATGAATAAATAAATGACATCATAGGGCCACATAGCAAAACTGTTTTGGCCCTCCTTTGCCTAAAAGTCAAGCTTTTGTTCACTTCTATCTTAGCAAAAGTGGAACAGGGACTTAATTAATATGGTGCTCATCCTGAACACTGCATTTCTCAAATCTACACCAGACAAGTGGGACAATTATATACTTGCTTATTTCAGTACCTGATAAAACTGAAAGCCTGCAGCCACCACGAAGGGAGCTTGGTGTATAATTTTGTTTTTTTAAATTTTTACAGTTACAATGGAAGCTGTAAAATCTCTTTACACTCATTTACCCCAAGTGGTGACTGCAAGAAAATTATTAAATTCTACTGTGCCAATGGTTCTACAGAACCGTGCTAGCCTTTGTTTTTGCCACAGTTGTATTGCTGGTGTGTTGTCTTGATATGTGACTGTCAAGTTCAGTATAAAGGTTTTTTACAGTAATAACTAATTCACTTCATCCCCCAACATCACCCCTGCTTTACTCCAAAACACCAGTAATTGTCTGGCAGCTGTCTCTAACATCATGTCCTCTCTGTATCTAAAACTGAACCTCTCAAAAGGTTTTGTAGAATATTCGTCGAATATTCGCACATTCGAATATTCGTTATATTCTACGATTTTTTTTACTCGAAAAATCGGCAAGGTAATGATTGTGTAATATGCAAATTTCCGAAATTCAAATTTTTGTTATACTATTTTTTTAATGCGGATTTTTCAACTTACAACTATTAGACAAATAAGATTATAGTACTATATTAGCTAAATTGCTCTATATTCATTTTTTTTCGAATATTCGCTATATTGCTATAACTTTGTTTTTCCGAATATTCGTAATATTCTAAAACAAGAATATATATCAATACAGCGTGCTATAATCTTCTGTGTCTAATGGTTGTAATTTTTTTCTCAACTGAAGTTCAGATTGGAAAAAAATTACAACTATAAAAAAAAAGATTATAGCACTATATTAGCTAAATTGCTCTATATTCGATTTTTTTTCCGAATATTCACTATATTTTTTATTTTTTTTGATTTTCAACAACTTTTTTTGAGCAAATCAAAGTAGTACAAGAAATGAATAGTGGAGGAATGGCAAGTCTCCACAAAACATAGTACAGGTCAATCAGATACATCATATATATCATAGTGTTATCCATGAGGCCAAACGTTGCGAAAACAACAATTTAGAAAAATAAATGGAGGTCTTCACTTTTATTTTCAAAATGTAGCCATAGACCAAATCTGAGACTCAGAAACTCAAATCATATCAAAAGGTCAAATCTGAGGATTATATGCGAGAATCCAATTCGATGGTCGCATCCGGGGGTCCCATCCGAGATGGGTCTTGGGAGGAAGGATTACTCCTACTGTTGGATTGTAAATTAGGAGGTAATGGGAACATAAGAGGTGTATGAGTGTTGCAAATTTATAGAAGGCGATCGAGGACCCTGATAATGTAAACTCTACAGGTTGGATTGTCAGTAGCCTCTAAAGGAGAACCAATGACTCCAGATTTTCAGGAACTTATGATGGGACCTCAATTCCCATGAGGATAACTCCTCTAGGCGGTAAATCTGGTCAACTTTCAAAAACCATTGTTCCATAGTTGGAACCTCGATAGACAACCATAATACTGGGACCAACAATTTGGCCGCGTTTACTAGATGCTTAAAAAGTGTCAAGTTAGGTGGGGGGGGGCTCGAGGAAAGAGATTCAAGAGGGCAACCTCCGGTGTAGGAGTGATATTTGATTTACATATCTTATTACACGTTTGAAAGATGTTAATCCACCATTTTAACAAAATCAGGCAAGTCCACCATATGTGGAGAAAAGTACCTTTTTCTTTTAAGCATTTCCAACATACGTCAGATGCCGAAGCTGAGTATAAACATGTCTTGTCAGGGGTTTTGTACCATTTTGTTAATATTTTATAGTTGTTCTCTTGAATCTTCACACATCTCGAGGCCTTATGTGAGGAATTATATATAATAAGGGTTTCTTCCAGGGAGAAGCATTTATCTAGGTCTTTTTCCCATAATCTAATGAAGGCTGGCGTTAGGGTAGCAGGGGGAGTCCTTAGTTTATTATACCATTGTGAGATCAATTTGTGAGGGGTATGATCTTGAGAAATTGTGTGCTCAAACCATGTTATAGGGCGTAACAGGTTCTGTAATTGGGCATTTTGAGTCATGTATACCTGTAAAAAGTGAAGTCCATTAAAGCTAGAGAAAGGTACTTTCAGTGTTTTAACAGATAGCAATTGGCCATTGTCATAGAGATCTATCACTTTCATCTGAGATTGACAAATCTCTATGGGTAGGCTATTTTGTAAGGCCAGGGGAGCTAAGTGAAGTATGTCCTTGATCTTAAGGGTGGGGGATGGGAGAGGGGAGCATAGGGGCGAGGTTTGTTATGCATTCCAAGCGTGCAGGGTAGCTCTCATAACTGGAGTGATGTTTGGTTGGAGAGGTAATGGAGACATTCGTCCTAATAGTGCAGATCTAAAAGGTAGCCCAAGTAAGGACTCCTCCATCAAGACCCACGATTTCTGTTTAGGGGCGGTCATCCAGTCTACCACTCTCGTGAGTAGTACAGCTCTGCCATATAGTTCAGGATCTGGCAGTGAGATACCTCCTCTCTCCCTTGGATACAACAGGGCTTTATAGGACGTTCTAGCTTTTTTCTTACTCCAAATGAAGGATCTGAACATGGATCTAAGTTTGGTGTAGAACATAGAAGGGACCGGGATTGGTAAGGTCTGTTGGAGATAAGTAAGTTTGGGAATGATGAGAGATAGCAGAATATTTTTCCTCCCGAACCATGAGAGAGTAGGGACATCCAGGGAATTTAAGTCCTCAGCCAGTTTATTTTGGAGAGGAATATAGTTTAGGTGAAAGAGTTGGCTCGGGTCAGTGTTCAACTTAACTCCTAGGAAAGTTAGGAAAGGAGACGACCAATTAAAGGGAGAACTTGATGCAAGCTGAATCCTAAGTGACTTCTTAAGGCCAGTGGAGATTATAAGTGATTTATTATGATTCACTTTAAAATTGGAGAGCGACCCATAAGTTTCAAGATGACCATAAATCTTAGGAAGAGCTGACTTAGGATTGCTCACTATTAAAAGTAAGTCATCCGCAGAAGCGGCAATTTTATGTTGTTGATCACCAAGAGTAATTCACTGGATGTCCCCGTCTAATCTAATGGTCTGTAGAAGAGGTTCCAATGCTAGGACGAATAAGAGGGGGGATAGGGGGCACCCTTGATGAGTGCCGTTGCGTATCTGAAATGGATCAGACAAGGTGTCATTTACCCGGACTGATGCTGAAGCATAATGATACATGGCTTCAATTGCATGTATAAAGGGAGAAGGGAAATTACGGGATGTCAACGCTGAATACATAAAGGACCAGTTGACCCTATCGAAGGCCTTCTCAACATCAGTGCTGAGAAGGACCAGGGGGATATTTTTCCTCTTGACGAAATGGATAATATTGAGAATCCGGGCCGTATTGTCTTTTCCTTCTCTTTGTTTTACGAACCCTACTTGATCCCTGTGGATCAGCAAAGGAAGAAGTTTCGCTAATCTATTCGCGAGCATTTTTGCTAAAAGTTTTAAATCTATATTAAGGAGGGAAATGGGTCTATAATTGGGACATAGGGAATGGTCCTTACCTTCCTTGGGAATTAGAGTTATGTGAGCTCTGGTCATATCAGTTGATAGGGGTATTCCTTATAAAGTGTTATTATATAGCGGAAGAAGGTGTGGGATCAATATTTCATGAAAATACAAATAGTAGGGAATAGGGAGTCCATTCGAGTCCTGGGCATTTCCCTCTAGGGGAATTTTTAATGGCCCCCAGAAGTTCCTCTGAGGAGAAAGGGGAGGCTAAGTGTGTTCTGTCTTGTTCCGAGAGTGTTGGCATGGCTAATTTATCTAAGTACGCTTTAGTAAGCAATGTTAGTTCCGCGTCGCCCAAGAGGGGTTGGGGTGGTTTGAGGTTGTAAAGGGATTCGTAATAATCTCTAAATAGAGAGGCTATTTTATTAGATTCAAAAGTTAATGCTCCTTCTGGGGTCTTTAATTTATGTACGCTAATTGTTACGTTTTCTGCGTTTGAGCCTGGACATCATGTAGCGAGAGGCCTTGTTCCCGTGTGCAAATATTTTGTATTGGGAGTGTAGATAGAATTTGGCAGATGCTATATTTAAAAGGTTTTTGAGGGAAGCCCTACAGGATGAAAGTTCTTGTAGATGTGTTTCCAACAGAGACCTTTTATGAGCCCTTTCTAGGAAAGATATCTTTTCATGGAGGGAATCTATTTGTTTTTGCCTTTCTTTCTTCAGGTGAGCCCCTAGGCCGATACAATGGCCTCTTATGTATGCTTTATGGGCATCCCATATCGTTTGGTATGTAACCTCAGGGGTACAGTTAGTAGCAAAGTAGTCTCTTAACAGGCACGTTAATTTACATTTGGTATCTGGTGAACTAATGAGTTGTTTGTTAAACCTCCAATGGCACGTAGGTTTATGGTTGGGGGGGGATTCATATGAAGGTAGATTGGGGCATGGTCAGAAAGGATTATGGAACCTATATCCGTCTTGGAACATAGTTGCAGATGTTCCTTTTGAAACAAAAAGAGAGTCTAAGCATTGATAAGACCTGTGTAGTGAGGAGTAAAAGGTGTAGTCTCTAGAGTCAGGATACATAGTACGCCAAACATCAATCAGGTGGGCTTTAGCCATAGTGCGCAAAAGCGAGCGTAAGCCCTTCAGGGACTGGGCAGATTTTTGGGAAGAGGAATCAATGAGAGGATTTAGGACTAGATTTAAGTCTCCCCCTACCACCGTAACGCCACCTCTAAAAGATTCAAATTTTAGTATGGTTGATTTCAGCCAAGTAATTTGGTGCTTATTTGGGGCGTAGATATTCACAAAGGTGTAAAGGTGTTGACCTATTTTGCCCTTGATCATTATAAATCGGCCATCAGGGTCACACAATTGATCGTCTAGGATAAAAGGCACTTTTCCTTGAAAGCCTATGCTAACTCCTCTAGAGTTTGATGATGGGGAACCACAATTGTACCAATTGGGGTAGAATGAAAAGGATAGGTTAGGGAAATGCTGATTCTTAAAATGAGTTTCTTGTAGGAAAACTATGCTCGCTTTATCTCTTCTCAAGATCCCAAAAATCTGGCTACGCTTAGATGGTGAATTGCATCCCTTAACATTATAGGAGGCAATATTAATAGCCATCATAGGGACGAGGAGGAGAGACAAGATGCTGAAACATATAGGTGTGAAATTTTGTTACAGTAGTGAGTGGATCAGGGTACTTAACATCTGGTCGAAGTGTTAATGAAGATCTTAGTCTCGGTGAAGATTTGACGCGTCTCGGATGGACACACCAGTGAGTAAGTAATGACCTGGGAAAAAAAACAATAAAACGAACACAAATTGAACAAAGTAAAAACTAAAATTATCAAAACATATAGGTCTTGAAGGACCTGTTGAGAGGGGGAAAACGGAATTTGCCAATTATGGACCTGGCCCTGTCATAGAAGCCGCAGGGTCAAAACTAAATCTGTGTAATATGGATGATACATAGGAATGAGCAATTTGTGTTTCAGACTCCTCAAAGAAATTGACTAATCCTATGTTATTTAAAGAAAGGGAGGGAAGCCTACATATAAGTAGCGGGGGTATCCGGGGTGAAATGAAGATGGTGGGTGGGGTGGGATGAGGGTAGGATATGGGCAATAGGATTGAAAAGCAAACAAAGACATCCTTGTTTTACTAGAGAAATATCACTGACGTGGGAAAAAAGCCAGGGGTTACTGAATATATAAGCTAGATGCCGCTGAATACATAAGTCAAAAGTTTACTGCATATATAAGCCAGAGGCCGCTGAGTACATAAGTCAGAGGCCGCTGAGCACATAGGTCAAAGGTTGTTAATTATACAAGCCTGAGGCCGCTGAGTACATAGGCGTGCCCAGAGGCAGCAGATAGCATAGTGTGGCATAATGGTGTCGGATACACGGTGGATCATCGCAGAAAGGAAAAAGTGCTGAGGCAATGTGTATCTGGGAACCTTTTTAGGGGCTACAGAATATATATCAAAGCATACGATTCTGAAGAAATTTTGTGATAGAAAACCACAGTAATGGCTTGGGTTAAAAAACATATGGGATACCCCTCAAACCTTATTATCCATTAAAGATCCTCACTATTTTAAGTGATAACTATATGGCATCAGAACAACATACAAATCATACTATGCAGCACCCTATCAATTGTGTCAGTGGCAAGATAGACCTTAAAATACATATTTATGCTATGCAACATATATAACATAATAGTGTGTCTACAGGTGTACTATCACATAGTAATAAAAGACAATATCGTCTAATCTGGCGAATTCTTAAGGATATCACAGGGCACCCCAACTCCAGACACAGCAACGTCAGGACTAAGGGAAAAGATCGCGACACCTGCTGTCGCTGGGCACAACATATCAGCATACCACTGGGTGCGTTAAGAGTCCAGGTAAGCTACCCGACATTGTTAATGAAGATGCTTAGTTCATCCTGACTGTAACAGGGTTATCACCTATTATTACAAACATAAAGGGAGTGAGAAGGAGAGTGTAGAAGGGGGAAGGTTGAGATCGTTATACTCATCCAGTTGACACAGAATAAGGAGAAGCTGCCAAAATTTGCTTTAGAAGACGTCTGCAGCTATGCTTCTTGGGGTGAGAGGATGGTTCTTCTTCTTTTCTCTCTGCCTCAGGGCTTTAGAGGTGCTCTTCTGTTCAAAAGGTAAAATTTTTGGGAGTCCCGGCAGTGATGTTAGATCCTGGACCAAGTCCCAATCTTCAATTTCTAGGGGAGGAATGTCCAGAAGATCCATGTCCATGTAAGACTTGATGGTGATCCTCTTGCCTTGATAAGAAAAGGACAGTCCAAACGTAAATTGCCATCGATATAGGATTTTTTGATTTCTAAGCCAATCGGTGAGGGGCTTGAGGGACCTTCTTTTTTTGAAGGGTAATTGGAGCCAGATCCTGATATATACTGATCGGGGCCCCATTGTATTTAATTCCATTTGGTAAGCGCACCTTGCTTATTACATCTTCTTTATCTTGGAAGTGGAGAAAACGGCATATAATATCCCTAGGGGGTTCATTGCCCTTTGGTCTCGGCCGCAAGGCCCAGTGGGCTCTCTCTATTGCTATTGATGCAGAGCGATCAGGGCCTAGTACACTTTCACAGATCTCCTTGACTATATCTGAGGAGTCTTGGGGGGAGTCGGTTTCTGGGACCCCCCTAAACCGTAAGTTGTTTCTTCTCCCCCGGTTCTCCTGGTCCTCCAAGGCATTTAAAGTTTCATTTAGGCGCGATTGACACTTATGCAGGCTAATGGCTGTGGCTTCCTGAAAATCCAGGATCACGGCCTGATTGTTCTCAAGGGTTTCTACCCTGCCGCCCACATGTCTGACGTCTTGTCTTAATGAAGAGAGCTCACTCACGAGCGGCTCCATTGCCCGTTGTAATGCTGAGTCCAGATACTTCCTGGAGATCGGTAGGTGTTTGCTATGTCTGTAGTCTTCTACATCGCTGCCTTCTGCCTGGAGATCCGTCTCACTCTCTTCAGCTTCTTTACAAGGCTCCGGCGTCATCTTGGCTTCCCGCACTGCACAGATTGCGGCTGCCTTTTTGATGAACTTATCCATATCTCCGCAGTTCGTTGCTTGCTTGTGGGAGAGGGATGAATCCCCCACTTTTTGCTGACCGATTTTGCCCATGTTTTATTCCGAGCAGCTAACGTTAGCAGCTAAAAGGCCAGGTCTGAACAGCAGAGCTCAAGCGCACACGTCCATACCGGTCTGGCGCTAACTCCGCCCCCCCCCAATATTCGCTATATTGCTATAACCTTGTTTTTTCGAATATTTGTAATATTCTAAAACAAGAATATATAGCAATATAGCGAATATTCTAAAAAAGCAAATATAGAGCAATTTAGCTAATATAGTGCTATAATCTTTTTTTTATAGTTGGAATTTTTTTTCCAATCGGAACTTCAGATGAGAAAAAAATTACAACTATTAGACAAAGAAGATTATAGCACTATATTAGCTAAATTGCTCTATATTAGTTATTTTTTTTAATATTCGCTATATTACGAATATTATAGCAATATAGTGAATATTCGGAAAAAATAAATCGAATATAGAGCAATTTAGCTAATATAGTGCTATAATCTTCTTTGTCTAATAGTTGTAAGTTGAAAAATTTGCAATAAAAAATTAGTATTATGAAAATTCGCAAACACTACTCCTAAAGTCAAATATACTGCAGCCTTCTCATTGGCCCACAAGCTAGAAGCAGGGAGGGATCATGTGTACTGATTATTTTTTTTTTCGAATATTCAAAATTACGAATATATATCACTATATTCTAAATATTCACAAATTTTTTATAGTACCTATATTCGCGATAAAAATTCAAAATTCGAATATTCGTGATCAACACTAATATTCAATACCTTACACGCTCTTGCCATCTGCACCTCAAGAATATCACCAGAATCCGCCCTTTTATTATGGTGGAAACGGCAAAAACTCTTGTTGCCTTGATTCATTCTTGTCTTGACTACTGAAACGCATTACTAATCGGTCTCCCCCTCACTAAACTCTCCCCCCTTCAGTCTGTCCTAAATGCTGCAGCCAGGCTCATCTATCCATCCACCCACTACACTGATGCTACTAGTCTGTGCCAGTCACTTCACCACAGAACACAGTTCAAACTTCTCACCCTCACCCACAAAGCTCTCCTCAATGCTGCACCTCTATATGTCTCCTCCATCTACCACCCTACTCTTGCTCTCCGTTCTGTTAGCGGCCTAAAGTTAATAATCTCCATAATTCGTACCTCTCACTCCCATCTTCAAGAATTTTCTCAAGCTGCACCTACTCTGGAATACTCTGCCCCTGGAATATTAGGTCAATTCACAACTTCTCCACCTTCAAATGTGCCTTAAAAACACAACTTTTCAGGCAGGCTTATCAAGCTACCTAAAATGAAAATTCCCCGAATAAACCTCTCCCCCACCAACTCCTCTGGCCTGAACTTGATCCTCTAACAGTCCCAAACCCAAAACAGATCAGCCGGCACCACTCCTGTCAATAATGGCTTGAATCCTACTTATCACAATCAACTACCTTATGTGTCACCCCCAATTCATCATTGACTTAATAGGATGGAAGATCACTTCCGTCAGCTGCCAGACCTGCCACCAAGTACCCTCACTCCCCAAATAACACTCTGAAGCCAGTCCGTAACAGCCCGTTTATTAAACAAACAAATTATTTATCAACTTTATTTTAATGATCACAATAATAAGACATAAACAGTAATAAGACATAAACACATAAACAAAGTGGAATAAATTCCAACACATTGAGAATGGATCCTAGAAGGCAACCCAAGCAAGCTGCGTTATTCACTCCCATCGCTACTTGACTTTCCACCTTACCCTTGGCCGCAGTCACAGACCCAAAGGTACCAAATCCTCCAAAATTTCATCTCCATCCACCTCTGTAAGCATTTTAGCCCAAACAGGAGCCCCAGCCATCAGCTTACCAAACCTCATGAGATGCACGCTCCCACGTGTCATGGACCTTTTAAACATTGTATTGCCTTCCAGGACCCTCCATTAACCGGCCACAAACAAACACAGGAGACACCTCACCTGTGGACGTCCTGCCACACTCTCAGAGCTGTCTCAAGACCCTCCTGTAACCCTAAGGCCCACAAATCCATACCCACATCATTGAGATGCACACCATCAGCCTTCAATAATTGAGGCGATGCAGCCTCCAATTCCATATGGTGCACCACAAATTCGCCCTGACGACGGACAAAATGACCAACCTCCTTGATAAGCTTTGCCCGGGCCCTATTAAATTAGCTCCACTGACCTCGCAAACCGCCATGACCTTCTAGCAACCACCTCAGACCAAACGACCAACAAATCAGGAGAATCTCCCAGCAACCGCAACAGATCCAGTTTGATGTCACGGATCACATCCCTAGAACGACAAATCGTTCCCCCCAACATGCAAAACTAAATTGTCGGGGGGGCCTATCCAACAAGGCAAAAGCATGAAATTCCAGACAATACCCGACACCACAAAAGCCCCCTCACACCAAGACTTGCAACTCCTCCGGCCAAAAACCCAATTGCCTTCCATTCCTCTGCATGTCGGCTCTCAGCGCTCCCCAGTGAATGTATGAATGACCCAGAATCCACGCCAAACATGAAGAAGACCCTAAAAAACAAACACAATGAGACTTGGTCCAAACATGCAATCACAAACAAAACCCACCACTACAACATATGAGGGCGAATATATCCCAGGAAGCAATCCGATTCCCAACGACCAATTCCCGTAATAACTACATCACTTAGATTCCATCTTGCCTCCTCAGTCACCGCTCCGATCCTGAAGGAATGAGACGCAAACTCCATGGCCGGATATCCTGCAGCCGCCAGACACTGCCTGAAGATCGCCACAAAGCCGAACCATTCTGGTGCACCAAAAAAGAACCCACCACACCCAGCCGTAAAGCCAAAAATTCTTCCGCACACCGAACAGGGCACAGCATGGATCCAGCCAATGGGTGCAACAAAATACAAACCCCTCTACCGACTTGATCAGTTTTTGACCTACGCAACACACATCACATACCTTCCTCATTAAAACGAATATCATCCCACAACAATCCGCTGCCTCGCGCACTACTACTCGCCACCAGCTCAGAGACCCTAAAGGCCCCAAAGAAAGCCAACAAAATGCGGCCCGAAACAAACACACCTCATACCAAGAATTGCACACCACACCAACCTGCTCCCACAACTGTTGTAACACCGAAAAAGAAACCGGACGAGGAGTGTCCTTCCTAACATCTCTGCTCCGATAGCCCTTTAGAACCTGGCACACCAAAAAACTCTGAGACCCGTCGGCTAAACCACGCAAATGCAACCAAAAAGCCACAGTCGCCACCCTTTTAGAAGCCATGGAGAAAGACACTTCTGAACTATAAGATAGCCCCACAAAATAAACCAACAACACATGAAAGTCCTCCGCCACTTCACAACCCCCCACCTGATCCACTAACCGTTCCCAATGAGACCACACTGAAGAATAAGCTGACCACGTACTCCTACTCACGGACCGCTTAATCAGATCTGATGAGACCCCAAGGCCACACTCCAGAGCCACTGAGGACAGGGCAGACCCTTTGCGTCTGCGCTCGGGACCAAACTGCAAAAACGGTCCCACTGAAAACGAGAAAGGGAATCTGCGATGGAATTAACATCGGGAACATGCACCGCCACAAAACAAGCATTCAATCTTAACCTTCTGAGGACCAGTTACCGAAGCAAACGCACAACAGGAGGTGAATTAGCTGACTGACTATTAACCGCTTGCACCACAAGCGGTTAATTATCACAACAGAAACTTGTTCCGTAACAACTCCACCCATAATTCAGTTGCCAAAACAATCGGGAACAGCTCCAACAGCACTAGATTACCATGCAAGCCGGCCCCTCTCCACTCCTCAGGCCAAGGACCCGCACACCATTGCCCTTGACAAAAAGTGCCATACCCGCAAGAACCCGACGCATCTGTAAACAATTCCATATCTGCACTAGCAACTGGCGCCTCCATCCACCAAAAAACACTCCCAAACTTCTAAATCCGCCTGCACCTCCGCAGACAGCCTCAAAAAATGGAAAGGCACCTTAACACCAGCTGTAGCCATGGCCAATCATCTACAGAACACTCGACCCATGGGCAAAATTCTGCAAGCAAAATTCAATTTACCCAAAACCGACTGCACGCGACGTAACTGCACTTTCTTCGCCCTACGCAGAAAAGCAACCTCAGTGCGCAAATCTACCACCTTATCATCTGGTAACGTGCATTCCTTTGCCACACTATCATGACTATACCCAAAAACTTGACCGACGTGGAAGAAACCTCAGTTTTTTTCAATGCCACCCGTTCCATCGTGCGCAGCAAAACCAAACAAACCCGCTACCCAGCTGGACCAAGAAACAAAAAATCGTCCAGATAGTGTCACACCGAGTTACAATCTGCTTCTTGCTTCACAACCCATTCTAAAAGTGAGCTAAACGTTTCAAACAACGAACAAGAAATAGCACCCATAGGCCAGCCGAGTAAGGAAGAGGACGTCTCTACACACCGCTCTGCTGAGCATTCCACAATCTCAGACCATCCACATCTTTTCTGGGTCTGAACAGCTCCCTATCCACACTCTGGGAACTGTGGCCACCGCTACCTTCATTTTGAGACCTCTCCCGAGCCGCAGATCCGTCCCTGACCGGAGTTACAGTTGCGGCCTAGCGGCGTGCTGCATCCTGCGGACTAGATTTTTTCACTGTCCCGCAGATCGGAGGGCCCCAGCGATAGTTCCGGTGATTACTGCGGCTCAAACACAGAGACCATCGCCGAGACAGCATCCCCGCTGATGATCTGTGAGCGGCTCCGGAACAACACTTCGGCCGGCGTGTTCTAACGCCTAATACTACCGGCACTTAGCGGCGCCATTTTGCGGCCCAGAACAGAGAGAGCCTGGCAGCTGGGATTCGACCACAAGTACCGGACTCAAACCTAAGGTACCCCCTCTGCCCTCACTATTCCGATCCGCTGTTTAGCCTCTGTCACTCACCTCTGAGACCGGAGTGACGCCCGGGTCTTCAGCTGCATCACTAGCGTGGCACACAGCGATCAGGTCTTTGCAGGTCTCCACCTCTGATCCAGCGACGGTCAGTTTTATTCAAGCAGACTTCATTTGCTACCCCTGAGTCCACATTAAGCTCAGAAACCTGCTAAGAAGCTCTACCTGCCGACCAAATAATCTATTTAAAGGGACAGTATCCCCATTTCTGGATAACCACCAGACCTAGTGGATTACACTAAATCTCTCCACATCATGATATAATTCAGTCTGTTCCTGTTCTTTAATCCCTTTACCACCTATGTTCTCATTAAAGTAATGCTATTTTAACCCTGATGAAGTGGTGAGCATATTTTGCATTAAGGGCAAGATCTATCGCACCTATGGTAAAAGTGGGCAGGTACAGAGGGGCGGAACAGGACTCTCAGAAACAAGCAAAAACGCCATCTCTTTCCCAATCCGATTTGGACCGTTTCATGATGAAGAAAAACACTTCAAGACAAGGGATCCCTTCATCTGCCTCTAAAAATAATACACAGAAACAGCTAGCTCCTCTTCCTGATAGAGAAAATGAAGAAGAAGAATCCTTTGAGTCATCCTCTGAGTTACCTATTTCCAGATCCTTCATATCTCAAGCCTTAACTAAAGCTTTGAACCCCGTCTTAGAGGAATTATCCGAAATAAAACGGGAAATGAGACAAGTGGGTCAGAGAGTTGATGCCTTAGAGTCCTCCCAAACAGCGGTTGCAGAATACACAAACAAGAACTCTGCCGCCCTTTCAGCCTATCAGAGTCACATAAATTACCTCTATGATTACATTGAGGACCAAGACAATAGAGGGAGAATAAATAACATCCGCATCAGAGGCATCCCTGAGTCGGTTGCCAATGAGGCCATTCCCAATGCAGTCAAAGAAATCTGCAAAGCCCTATTGGGTGAAGAATATCTGGATCCTATTATAATTGAAAGGGCTCACCGCGCACTCCGCCCCAAACCAAAATCTGGCGACCCTCCTAGGGACATCATCTGCAAGTTACTGAACTTTGCACAAAAAGATCTTATTATGAAAAACGCCAGAGAAAGTGAAAACATCACATATTAAGGTGCCCCAATACTTCTCTTCCAAGACCTTGCCCCTGCCACTCTAAATAAGAGACGAGCCCTGAAGCCACTCACGGATCATCTCAGACACAGACGCATCGCCTTTAGATGGCTCTTCCCATTCGGAATGTTAATCACATGGAAAGAAAATAAATTTATTCTGAGATCACCAAGGGACCTCCCAGACATTCTGGAAGCACTGGAGATACAAGATGTAGACATCCCGGACTGGTCTGCTACTAATGATGTTTCCATCCCACAAGACATCTTGCCTCCTTCCGCATGGGAATTAGTCGGAAATGGCAAGACCACAAAGTCCAAGAAAAGGCATGGGAAATTAACCCCCAGACGCATCATTCCTGAAGAAGACTGAGTGGACAATCCGGGTTTCTCTGGGGTCTTGTCTCAGTTATCTTGGCCTCACTTTTATGGCCAAACGTGGCGACTGGATTGTCAGCCGCACAGACCCCTATTAGTAGTACCTTTACATGGTTGGTATAGTTAACACACCTGTCTTGGTTTCAGGTGCCGAATGGGTCTGGGCGGCTGGCGACCTTGCTTCGCTGCGTCCAGGTTTTCACAGTGATTTCTATATGTTCCTTTTTCGATCTAATGGGTTGATTAGGGTAATTACCATTATTTTAGTAGTTTCATAAGAACACTCACCTCTTCATCTCACCTATGTGTTTACTGTTTATGCCTCATATGCTGGCCCTGTACTGTTCTCAGGGCAGAGTACTTCTATTACGGATTAGAAGTACGGACCTAATTTGGTCCTACACTGGGAGACTGAAATCCCAAGATTCCTCTTACAGCAGAGGTTTGTTCATTTTGAGTCTGTTCTACGTTTTGACGTTTTTTCCTTTATTTCTTAGCTCCTTCCCACCCCCTCACAAAAGCACTTCTTTGGCACTATTATCACCACCAACCTCTCCACCGGGCATCAGAAATGGAGTTGAGCCAGGCATCCGTCGATACGTAAGTTTTCCCCTTGCTCACCTCAAATATCACCATGGCTGACATTCATATAGCATCATACAATGTTAAAGGGCTAAAAAACCCATGTAAGAGAGGTCAGATCCTACACTACTTACACAAAGAAAAATCCAAAGTCATATTACTACAAGAGACACATTTTAAAAACAATCGGATCCCAAATCTTTCTAGGTCATATTACAACCAATGGTTTCATAGTTCCTCCCCACACTCGAACAGACTTGGTACTAGTATAGGTTTTCATAAACAACTTGATTTTAACATGACCGACACGTTAACGGACCCGAATGACCGCTTTATCTTAGTAAAAGGTACCATTAACTCCCAATTATATACCTTTGCCAATTTGTATGCACCCAACGAGGCCCAGAAAATCTGGTTTGAGGAAACTTGGCAAAAATTTGAAGATTTCAGAGAAGACGTTGCTCTCAACCCTCTACTTGACACCTCATCAGGGAAGTCCTCCGTCCCTTTCAAAACCCTCAACTGTATAAAGAAACTTATACACAATAGCAATCTTATAGATGTGTGGAGAGCGAACAACCCCAAAGAAAAAGATTATACTTTTTTCTCGGCTCCTCATAACTCCTACCACAGGATAGATTATATCCTGGTGCCTTTATCAAAAATACACCTGTGTGCGCAAACGCATATTGGCAACATAGTCCACTCTGATCATGCCCCAATCTTCATTACCTGGAAATTAACTAACATTTGTCCCAAAACCTTTATTTGGAGGTTAAATGAGACTTTGTTAGATGACACACGAGTCAACGAAAAGATAAAGGAAAAGTTGTCAGAATACTTCACGGTGAATGCGTCAGATGAGTTATCCCCGCATATAATCTGGGAAGCACATAAAACCGTAATTAGGGGAGATTTTATCTCCACAGCCTCACACATTAACAAGTTAAGACGCGCTAAAACCGCTGAGCTCTATGACAAATTATCTGAGTTAGAAACTGCTCACAAACGGTCCCGCTCTGACCATCACCTAATAGAACTGGCAGCAACTAGAGATGAGCTAAAAGGACTTCT